>NW_027203146.1:0-104274 GCF_024711535.1 Dipodomys merriami
ATCCATTTCAAACTATTTAATGGGTTTTATTTTTCTCTGTAACTTTTTCTTTTTTTCTTTTTTTTTTTTTGTGTTGTGGGTCTTGAACTCTCAGCCTGGACACTGTCCCTCAGCTCTTCAGCTCAAGGCTAGTGCTCTACCACTTGAGCTCTACCAATAAATCTGGTGATTTATTGGAGATAAGAGTTTCACAGACTTTCTTGCCTGGGCTGGCTTTGAAACAGGATCCTCAGATTTCAGCCTCCTGAGTAGCTAGGATTACAGGTGTGAGCCACAGACGCCCAGCTGTAACTTTTTCTTTTAAGCTTATTTATTCATTTTAGTGTCATCCTGAGGCTTGAACTCAGGGTCTGGGTGCCCTACCACTTGAGCCATAGCTCCATTTCTGGCTTTTTGGTGGCTAACCAGAGATAAGAATCTCATGGGCTTTCCTGCCTGCCCTGGCTTTGAACCATGATCCTCCTATCTCAGTCTCTGGAGTAGCTTTGATTACAGACATGAACTACAGGCTCCCAGATGCAAGCTTATCTCGAGCATGAGACTGATGGTTTCTGAGCAGTCTGGTGGACGTCCATTCTCCTCCTTCCTCAAGTGGAACCTTTGGCTACAAGGTTCTGAAAGTGCTTTCACTTCCTTCAACTCAGTATTTTTACCATATTGACAAGAATGTGTGTGTGTGTGTGTGTGTGTGTGTGTGTGTGTGTGTGTGTGTGTGTGTGTGTAATGGAGCCTCAAAACTTGTCAGAATTGGTTCTCTTGTCTGTCAGAAGAACTGATATCAGTTTTCACATGCCCAACTTCAAGAAGAGAATTTTGACCCATCATCTATCACCTGTCTGTCTATCTATCTGCCTGTCTGTCTATCATCTATCCACTACCTACCCATCTATCTGCCTATCTATCTGCCGGCAAGGTTGCTATCAGACTGATTTCAAACATGATCCTCCTTCCTCAGTCCCACCAGTGCTGGGTTTTTAGATGTGCACTCTTATGCCCAGCTTATTTATGTGTAAGTACATTATTCAGATAATATATTTGTGCTTAAAAAGGAAATAAGAGAATGGCATAAATTGCATATAAAATTCTTCTAAGTCACATCCTAACTAAACATTGGAGTAGTATTGTATTATTATACTCATTACAAACTTCTGAAGGAAAACAACACATATATTTATTTCTGTATAATAAGTAATTATCATATGTAATTATATATATATATATATGTATATAATGATGACTTTTTTACCCTGTACCCGGACAGGCTTGAACTCGGGGCCTGTCTTGTGCACTCATGGCCAGTGTTCTGTGACCTGAGCCATGGCCCCAGCCTGTCAAGTCAGCAGCACTCCTCCATAAAAGCCCCATCTTCCTGCATGTCTAACGCCATGTGGAGCTCATGTCGGGGCTGGGTGCTGAGTGCTGAGTGGGACATAAAGAGCTACTTTTAGATGGGGGGGATGGCCAAATGTGTTCAACGGCTTCTGGAGCTGGGTGACTGGGTGTGATAGGAGCCAGATGTGTGGATTCCAGGCTGATTGCCTCTTCCCCTTGCCCCTCCCGCTGCCTTCCCTGTGCCCCCCACCCTCCCCTCTGGTCCCCCTGGCCCTTTGCCCTGCCCTCCCCATCCCTCCGCCCTCCTCTGCCCTCCCCATCCCCCCTGGCCCTTCCCTGCCCCCCTGCCCACCACCCAGCCCTCCTCCTTGCCCTCCTCCTGCCCTCCCCCCTTCTCACCCTTGTGCAGAGGGAGGAGAGGAGACAGTGGTGGGTGTGGTGGCCGGCTGGGCTTGGGCTGGAGTGGGTGTAGAGGAGGTCCAGCGGGAGGCCCAGGCTCTGCGGAGGCCGGCGGGGAGGGGTCGAGTCTAGCTGGAGGCCCGGCCTCCGCGGAAGTCTTCTGGCCGGACACCACCGGCACCTGGACTTGCTGTCAGTCAGCTGCTCCAGGTTCCTCTGTTGCCTACTGGTTTTTGTTTTACAATGGTTGCACTCAAGAGCTTCAAAGTTATCTATAGATCGACTTGTATCAGGTTTATAGGTGACTGAGCATGTGTTTGCCATGTCAGCCTTTGCATTCTGTGCTTTTGTTCCATTAACGTCTTACACTTCCAGGAGAGAGACCGGGGGTTTTGTGAGTATAAACGTGGGTGATGTGTGGGTAGTATGTGGTGTGTGTGGTGTGATTATGTGTGGTGTTTATGATTGTGTGTGGGGGATGTGTGTGTGAGTGTGTGTGGTGTGTGGTGTGATTATGTGTGGTGTGTGTGTGGTGTGTGGTGTGATTGTGAGTGATTGACTGTGAGCAGGTGTGGTGTGTGTGATTGAGTGTGAGTGTGAGCGTGTGTGGTGTGAGTGTGAGCGTGTGTGGTGTGTGTGATTGTGTGTGCTTGGTGTGTGTGTGGTGTGAGTGTGAGTCATTCTGTCGTCCTCGGTGCTGGGTGTGAACGTTGCCTTGTGCTCCGGACCGCCCTTCCGAGGCTCTCTTGGGAGCAGAGCACGGAGCTTGGGGTCACCCGCTGCCCTGCGCGGGCTGGGGTCGTGGGGTCGGCAGGTCCAGTGGGCCGGGGGTCGGCAGGCCCAGGCCGGCCTTGGCCCCCACCCTGACCGTGCCCCATGCCCACCACCCCGCAGTCCCTGCGGTCCCAGAAGCAGAGGCCATGGGCTCTCAGTTGGAGGCAGTCTGGACCAGTCTAGATCAACTTCACCCTCATCTCAGAGCCTCCGGCGAGGAGGGCATCTAGTACCTGTGGGGAGGCCGGGCGGGGCGCTGTGCTCAGCCCAGAGGGGGCGCTGTGCCCAGCCCAGTGGGAGTGCTGCCGGGCCAGGGCACTGCAGGGAAGGGGTGCTGCCCGGCGCTGTGCCCAGTGGGGGCGCTGCCTGGCTGGATGCTGGGCCAGGGGCCCCCTGGATGCTGTCACCGGGGCGCTGTCACCCAGGCCTGCAGAGGCCTCAGGAGCCGGCGGGGCTGGGGCAGTGGGAACCCCAGGAGGGGCAAGGGGTCTCCCTTGGCCCAACCCAGGCCTTGTGTGGCCTGGATCCCATTAGCGGCGGTGGAGGAGTCTGGCCCAGCAGGAGGGCAGCCTAGGTCAAGAGCCTGCGCTGGTTATGGTAGACTTGCCTGGGGGTGTCAATTTAGGAGGGACAGTGGGGGGGCGGCGTAGGGGGGCAGTGGGAGAAGTGGGGGGCGTGGTTGGGGGTGTAGGAGGGGCATAGTGGGGGTCGTGGGGAGTTGGTGGGCGGCAGTGTAGGCGGGAGCAGTGAGGGGCATGGTGGGGGCACGGCGGGGGGGGCGGGGGTCCACCGGTGGGGTGGGGCTCTGAGCCCAGGCTGGCCCAGGCATAGCTGCGGCCCTCCTCCCTTCTCTTCTTCACTCTTCCCTTTCTGCCTATTTTAAACTTCGGATGGGTCCTGGGGCTCGAACCCCTGTCGCGCTATCCCCTGCTTCTCCCTTGGGCTGGGCTCAAGGCATTGTGATGAAGGGAGGTGGATCCCAGAGCCGGGTTCCATGGAGCCTGGAGCTTCTGGAAAAGCCCACAGCCGGGGTTCTTAGGTGCCAGACCCCACCTTCAATCAAGGCTGTTTTGTAATGAAATCAGCCCTGCTTTGGACCCCAGACCCATGGCGGCATTTCTTCTCCTGAATTTATCTCCAGGTAGTTGAACATCTTCCAGCTGATATGCTTTACTAAATGACAAAGACAAATGCAGCTCTTAGAACGAGCATGAAGGGGGTTTCACACTTTTTCTTTCTTCCTTTTTTCTTTTCTTTTTGTTTTCTGTGCAGGTACTGGGGCTTGATCCTCCACACAGCTAGAATAGCAGCGAGAGCACCCCTGAACACAAAAGCCCAGGGACAGCCCCCAGGTGATGAGTTCAAGCCCCAGGACACACACACACACACACACACACACACACACACACACACACACACACACACACACACACGTTGTGGATGAACATACAGTTTATATCTCCACTACATGTTCATGTTTGGTGTTGCTCAACACATGAGTCCTGGGACGGGAGGTATATTGCTTGTGAGCTAAGAAAGCACACAGTAGACAGGAAAGACTTCAGAGTTTGCACTTTGGTGACTACATTGTACCCCCACCTCTGGCTCCTGTCATCTGGGAGGCTCAAGGTGAGCTGAGTGTGTGGAGGGGCCTCTGACGCTTCTACTAGGAAGATTCTCTGAGCCACGATCGTGGCTCCTGTTGGGTTGACCACCTTAAATGAGGAAAATGACCTAGGGCTGCAGGGGTGCACCGTCCAAATTCAGGACCCTTACGGACATGCAGGGGACCATTTCTCAGAAGTAAAGATGCCCTGAGCCCCGAATCTTTCCATGGCCAACCTTGCCCCCAATGCAAGAGCTGCTCATTGACGGCTGTGAAACGTAGGCCTTGGTTGGTTTCTATGCTCATGGGAACTGCTGCAAAGACTCCCCGTTTTACCTCTGCAAGCACTTTCATTCCGCTCTCCATCCCTGACCCCACACCCCTGAGCTGGAGCCCAATCCTGGCTCACAGATCGCCTGTGCACATGCTATGTGACATCTGCTCCAATGAGCCCTGTAATTACTACCCGCCCACTTTCATCCCGCTCATTTCCTGTCACTTCCTCATGGAAGTGTGCAAGCTCTTCATGAAATCCTCGTTCTTCATGTGCATGCTGTAGTGTCATTGCGCCTTTCTCTCCACGTTGTTTCTTAGTTATGTCTGAGTGGCAGCTCCAGGATGAGAGGTGGGGTAGTTTGCTACCCATATGCCTCTGTCCAGGCTACTTTCTGGCTGGTTTACTTGTGTGTGTGTGTGTGTGTGTGTGTGTGTGTGTGTGTGTGTGTGTAATTGGAGATAAGAATCTGTTGGCTCTGAATCTTGATCCTCAGATCTCAGCCTCATGAATAACTAGGATTATGCTTTCAGGTGTGAAGGTGGTTCTCTTATTTTCCCACCTAGATTAGAAACCTCTTGACAGCAAGAGGAGAATTTTCCTGATACTTGGGTCCTTGTGGCTTATTAGTTTGCCTTCCCATGTCACCGTGTTCCATCCACTAGGATGGTATTAGTTGTGTGGTTCTGTAGCTACCTAGGTTTTTGTGTCCACAGGCAAGGTAGGCATTTCTTGATTGAAAGGAAGTGCCTGGATAGGTCTATTGGCCAATCACAGTGCCTGGCATGTGGCACACACTCCATGAATGTTTGATGAAAGAACAAATGCACTCAGACTTTGTGGGAAAACACTGACTGTAAGACGTGGATCATTGTGCTGCTTTGTGAGCATGCTGCAGAACATGAGGGGTTTACTTCTGCAAATGCGATGCTTATTTTCTTTGTTTCTTGGTGTACTTCCCCCCTTCCTATTCAGTATAGAACTTGAGCAGATTAAACAGGACTCAGTCTTGAATCCACGATGACACAGAGGCTGAAATGACCCTGGGGTTGGAAGTTTTAAAAAGTTTTTTTTTCTTTTAGTAAAATTATAGTGATCTCTTCTCCAGTAAGAAAAACACCCATTCAATACAAAATTTCTTGTTTTTAGTAAGTTTTTTTGTTGTGAAAATACTGTGCAGAGTGTTTACAGTTCCATGAACAACATCATGAGTGCATTTCCAATCAAGTATTGTTACCTACTCCTTTGTTTTTCCCCTATCCTCCCTTCCCTCCCACCTCCACAACGACACAACATCCAATCCCCCCCCCCCACCGCCTAAATTGTAAAGTTCTTTTTTGGGGGGGAGTGGTCCAGTAGTCAGGCATGAACTCTGGGCCTGGGCGCTGTCCCTCAGCTCTTCAGCTCAAAGCTAGCACTCTCCAACTTGAGCCACAGTGCCACTTCCAGCTGTTTTCTTTTTGCTTATGTGGTGCTGAGGAATCGAACCCAGGGCCTCATGCTTGCAAGGCAAGCACTCTAACACTGAACCTCCTTCCCAGCCCTGTAAAGTTCATTTTTCAACAGAGTGTCTTGTACATCTCACTGTTAGAATGGGTCAACCTATATCCCTATTTAAACATTTTGTTTTTTCCCTTCACCTCCCCAAGCTAGAGAAGTGTATATACAAGATGCAGGGCACCTACATCAAATACAGTGAAAACAGGGGCTATACCATGGGGGAGTAACATACAAAGTAACCAAAAAATCATATGGTACATTATAAATACTGTAGGAACAATAGCAAGAAAGAAAAAACCACTTGTGTTCCTGGCTTGGGGTTGATTTCGTTCAGAATTTTCTTAAGAATTAACGTAATAGCTCATTTAAAACAATTTCAAAATATAAATCAGTGGTCTGATATAAGCATTGTTTAGCATGATTATTTATTAAACATCTGTTTATTTTTAACTCATAATTTTCTTTTCATTTTTTCTTTTATATATATTTATATATATGGTGGTTGGGAGTTCTAGAATAGATAGATAGATAGATAGATAGATAGATAGATAGATAGATAGATAGATAGATAGATAGATGTACATATAGATATAGATATAGATTGGTTGGGAGTTCCAGAATAAGAATTTAGAGTATCATATAAGTGATTCATAATCTGAGCGAAAGCAGTATTTTCTCATTAGCAATATATTCTCCTCCCTATTATGTTTTTTTCTTTCTCTTTTATTTATATTTTTTTTTAGTTACAAGAGGCAGTGAAGGTCTTCCTGTGCAGAGTAGACTGGCCATGAACTCACAAACCTGCCTCAGCCTTCTGTAGTCTGGAATTACAGGTGTGTACACTAATCCCCATTTATGACCAGCTTTGTTTTTGTTGTTGTTGTTGTTCCTTTATTGAAACAGGAGAAATTAACAGTGACTCAGGAAAACTGAACAGTGAAATCTTATTTCTTTTTTTATGTTTTTATTGTAAAAATATTGCATAGAGGGGTTACAGTTACACGAGTAGGGTGATGAGTAAATTTCCAATCCAACATTGTTACCTCCTCCTTTGTTTTTCTCCTACCATCCCTTCCCACCCCACCTCCCCACCTCCCACCTCCCCCTACAAGTTGTAAAGTTCCTTTACTACATAGTGTTTTTACATCTCATTGTAACAATGGATCATCCTGTATCCTTGTTTTCCCTTATTTGTAATACCTCATAAAAGTCGAGGACTAGCAGAAAAGGTCAAAAGCTATGTACATATGACCATATAAGATGATGTTAAGTGAAATGAACCCCAAGATATGGACACATATCTTTCTTGCTATTGTTTTTTTTTAATATATCTAAAATGTACTATGTGATATTTTTGTTTCTCTTGTATGTTCTTCTCCCATGTTAAAATCCCTGTTTTCATTGTATTTGATATTGGTGACCTGCATGGTGAAATGTTAATTCAAATGGATACAGAAATAATGTGAGTTAGATGAACCTTCTTTGAAATCACAGTGGCAATAATGATCCTCATGTCTGCCCTCTGTGCAGAGGCATAGACTTCCTGTGACAGTCTCTCTTGACTCTCACTCCTCACCACTGATGCAGAAAGGTGAGCAATTTGAGATGTGCATAATGTTTGAAAATGTCTTCAGGATAATATCATACAGTGTGAAAAAGCCATAGTGCATTTCTAAGAATGTCAAGAAGTCACAAAATAAGCATCAGAAAATACCTTATTTAATTTAAATGTTATTGATTATTGAACAATTGGAGTTTAGAAGAGACAGAAGAATCAAGGATAGTGAATAAGGGAGGTTATTCTGACTAAATTCAATCTCTAAATATGTAAAATACCACGGTGAAAGTGCTTTGTACAATTAATATACATTAAAATGAAATTGGCGGTAACAATGTTTGACATACCTGATATATGTGACTGAAACCCCCCTGTCCATCACCCTAACAATAACATTAAACTAAAAAATGAAATGGAAAAAAAGAAAAGTAAAACATTCTCTATTGAGGGAAGGCCGGCACAGAAGGAGGAGAAAACCTAGACATATAGTGGAGGATGAAAATGCATATATGTACTTTATATGCCTATATGAAAACAGAACATTGTAAGGTACAGAAATCATTTGAGGAAGAAGCAGAATCCTAGAGGGGATAAGTTAATTATAATAAATTTTATGCATGACTAGAACTATCATAATGAAACACTAAAAAGCAAACATTTTTAAATATTATGAAAATAGAATACACACAGACACACACACATACACACACACACACACACACACACACACACACACACACACAAACACACCTTTCATTTCTGTATGCACATAATCTCCCAGCAAGAAGAATGCATTGGTAATCATAGACTCCTCCCCATTGGGTCCAGGTGTTAGATGATGAAGGAAATATTTTCACAATCGATGTTACAGTGCTATTTTCTAAGGTGGCGCAGTAGAAGAAAGTGGAAAAAAATAACATGACGTGAATCCAGCTCTCATTTCATAATTGCCAAACAGCTTCTGCAACTGGCACTCCAAATATTTTGGTGCTATTATAGAGAAGGTTAATTGCATTGGAATGTAGCATGCTTTCTTGCTCAATCATTTCTTGGCAAGGTAGATTTAAGGTTTGCAGCAAGTTTTGAAAAAATACAAAATTTTTCAGCATGTCAGTGTTGTGGAAATATAGGGGAAAAGGAGGGTGTGTGTGTGTGTGTGTGTGTGTGTGTGTGTGTGTGTGTGTGTGTGTGTGTGTATTTTTCAAGTTTATAAGACACAGGGACAGTGTATTATATATTTTAATTCTAGATGACATAAAGCAAACAAATGGGGAAAGAAGATTTTTTTTCATTTTCAGTTTTTTTCTTGTAGATTTGTGGAAGAAGGTACTGACAGTTGAAATCAGGTCTTGAATTCTCATTTGGCTTTGTGTTCAAAGCGAGCACTTTAGCACTTGAATCATGGCTCCATTTCTGGCTTTTTGCTGGTTCATTGGAGATTAAAGTCTTACACACTTTCCTAATGCTCACGTTTTGAACCATGATCCTCAGAAGTCAAACTCCTGAGTAGACTGTGATCACGGAACTGTGCCAGCAAGATCTGGTTTATTCTTTTTTTAATGTCTCCTTAAGTCCAAATTTTACCAAAGCATGGAGTACTGAAAACTAATTTATGTATTGATTGAATTATTTATTTCAAATGAGTTCTCTTTCTATGTAGGAGATGATTACAACCTGATTACAAAAACAAACTTGCTGAGGTTTACTGGCCCTTCAGAGCATACACTTTGTTAAGCGTATTTTTAATACTTAATTTTATTGAGGCATATTTTTCAAACAATAAAATTAAATCAATAAAGGTTATACTTTAGTGTTTTTTTTTGGTTTGGGTCCGGTCGTGGAGCCTGAACTCTGGGCCTGGGCACTATCCCTTAGCTCTTCAGCTCAAGGCTAGCGCTCTACCACTTGAGCCACAATGCCACTTCTGGCTTTTTTCTTTTTGCTTATGTGGTGCTGAGGATTGAATCCAGGGCCTCCTGCATGCAAGGCAAGTGTTCTACCACTGAGACACCTTCCAATCCCCTACTTTAGTGTTTTATAACAAATGCATTCATATTGCATAACATGGTATCAAATTGTATAACATCATCAATACAATCTATATTTGTAAGTAATGTTCACCTTCAAATATTCCTCAAGTTTCCAAGACCTCTCTCCCAAATACAGCATGGGGCAACAACTAAATACTTTGGCCACTGGTTTTTTGTTTGTTAGTTTCCATCTGTAGAATTTTTATAAATAAATATTAAATACTAAAATGTTTAGTCACATGGTTTTGTCTTTTTCAGAAAGAACTATGCTTTTGATATTTATTTATGCTGTATTTTGTATTCACATTTCAGGCTGTTTTTAAAATTATATTTTATTATCTTTAAATAGTTGTGCAGTGGTTATCAGTCAATATATCAATATATAAGTAAAATGGATCTTAGTTAACATCACTCCTTTCACCTTTCTCCCCCATCCCCTCAAGCCTAACCCCCTCCTATCTTTTCTCAATTTCATAGCATATGCATTGAATATTATTACTAATATTCCCCCTTCCCACTCTTCACTCATTTCCCCCTCCAATTCACTTCCCAAACCCAGCACTATATAAGTGCCAGTTTCCTGGTAATCAGTTTGTTGGACTTAAAGGTTTACAAGGAACTAGAATGGATGCTGTCCCTCAGCTCTTCAGCTAAAAGGTAGAGCTCTACCACTTGAGACACAGTACCACTTCCATTTTTGGTGGTTTATTGGAGATAAGAGTCTCACGGACTTTCTGGCCTGGGCTGGTTTTGACCCACGATCCTCAGATCTCACCCTCCTGAGTAGGTAGGATTATAGGCATGAGTCACCAGCACCTAGCTTATTATATTATTTTTTAAAGAATTCCATCCTTTGTTTAATACATTTGTTTGCACTTGCATACAACCCTATATATGTTTACTTGTACCTTTATAAATTATTTCTAGATTCCACAGATGAGTAAGAACACGTATCCTTTGTGTCTCAGACTGACTTACTTCTAGAATAAATTTTGATCAGGTCCATCCATTTATTTGCAAATCAAGTAGATTTATCTCTAAGTCATATCTATAAGAATATAAAAATGTACTTTCTTCATTATATCACAGACATATGGGCTCTTTCAAGTTTTGAGCTAGTATAAGAGTTTCCATAGGCATTTATTTGCATAAGAATCTCAGCATAGACGTTAGTTTTCATATCTTTTAGATAAACATCTAGCTATGTACTCTAGACTGATAATATTCACATATACTCATACATATTTGAGACATATATACATTTACTCACACATACATAGAGATCAAGGAGCTCTGGCACACACCACTAATTCTAGCTACTCAATAGTTCTGAGATCTAAGGATTGTCTGTCAAAGTATCTTGGCATCCAAGTCCTTGAGGCTCTTTATCTTTAACCAACCAAAAGCCTAAGCGGAGATGGTATAGAGCACCAGCCTTGAGAAAAACCCCATCAAGGGAGGAGGCAGGGCAAGGTCCTGAGTTGAAGCCTTGATAGTTGTGCTCATGCATGCACATTTATTTAACTTAAATGCTTTACATCTTTTAAACATATTATTAATTGGTTGTCTTTCTTGTAAGAAAACTTTATATCACATGAATATGTTTTACCAGCTACTTATTTGATCTATTTTTATTGTCTTTTCCTTATTTTTTCCTTAATTTTTTGAATGCATTTTTAGATTTGTGATGTGTGACTTACATACTTCTTTAAACCTTGCACATATACTTTAGCCCTTTAAATGTCTGTAATGAACACTATTATGTTGCTTGATACTCTTCAAAATGTTTTACAGGTTTGACTCTTGAAGTCTACGAATAATATCTGAGTTAAATTTTTAATGATATTAGGCAAGCATCTCATTCAGCTAGGAACCAGGTAGCAAAATTCAGTCAACCGGGTGGCTTAACTGGTACCCTTCATATCTCACATGTGTGATGTATAGGAAGAGTGGGCTGGGAAGATGGCTCAGTGGTAGAGTGCTTGCTTTACATGCATAAGGCCCTGGGTTCGATTCCTCAGCACTACATAAGCAAAAAGAAAAAAGCCAGAAATGGCGCTGTGGCTCAAGTGGTAGAGCACTAGCCTCGAGCTGAAGAGCTGAGGGACAGGCCCAGAGTTCAGGCGCCACAACTAGACCCCCCCCCCAACAAAAAAAAGAATGTGAAGAGCAAGAATGATTTGCTAATACAATGTATTGAAGCATCTTCTTCTAGTTGGGAGATGTCATCCTCCTTCATACTCACATAGTGACTTGTTGAAAAGCAGATCTCGTCGTTTGTTCTTTACTATTTGAATATTAACCTAACCAGCAGAGCTCATCCTCAAACATTATCTGAACCAAGTTTACTCTTAATATTTTTACCTGCCAAATCCTGGGTCATAAGATTTCACATAGGAACTGAAGCACCAGACCAGTCTACCAAATGAAGAACTTGTACTTATTTGATTTTCATACGGATATTTATATAAATATTTACAAAGCATTATTTGTTAGGATTAATATTCCAACCTCATTTAATTTTTTGACACTCATTTGGCCAATCACTATTTCTGTACTTGTTTCTGCCCTGCACTTAATGCAGAGATGACCAAATATCATTCTGTTAGAACAATATTTTGTATGTTAAATCAGCCCAGTATATAATTTAAGATTAAATTTTCATTACTTTGATAATTTTTGAATAATATTGAATACTAGTAATTTTGTATATTTCTTCAAATAATGATGTCTAGATTTAGCATAAAATTTTGAAAAGAATTTATGTTTTTCAGTTTGAAAGTTAAGAACATTAATATAAAGAACATACATATATACAAAATAGTGATTTATTTAGGCATAATGAAAAAAATTGTTATTTGCAAGAAAAGGAGCTGAACTTGAGATTATCCTATTATATGGTGTGAGATAATCTCTCAAAGACAAATGTCACATTTTCTTTCATGAAAAGGGACATTTTAAGGCCTTATTAATATTCATTACAGATTTTTCATAGTTTGCAATTATCAGCTTATAAAAAGGTTCTGTTTGTTTGGTTTTGAGTGTGTGTGTGTGTGTGTGTGTGTGTGTGTGTGTGTGTGTGTGTGTGTGTGTGTGTGCCAGTCCTGGGGCTTAAACTCAGGGTCTCCATGCTTTCTTTGAGATATTTGTTTTCTGTTAGCTTTTCTTTTTTTTGACTCATAACTAGGGCTTTTGCCTTTTGCATCAAGGTTTCACTTAGAGTTTTTTGGTGATCGAGTGGGGAAAAGAGTCTCATGAACTTTCCTATTAGGCTGGCTTCAAGCCGTGACCCTAAGTTATCAGCATCCTGAATAGCTAGGATCACAAGCCTGAGACACCAGTGCATGGCTGAAAAGAAGCTTTTTAGAATAAAAAAGATGAAGAAACATGAATAAATACCTTAGGTTAGCTATGAAACAGTAAACAAAACTAAATATCTGAGCTGGTTTCAAGAGGAATTTCAGACTACCAAAGCATTAGGAAGCCTACTTCAGATATAATAATAGATTTCCTCCTAAACTACAGAAAGATACAGTCATTCAAGAACCAAAAGGTGAAATGACACCAGTCAGATTGAATTCAGGAAAGTGTCCATATTGCAGTCACTCAAGAAAATTGTAAAGAAACAAATAGCTCATAAGCTTTTACCAATTCACCATACAGCAGACTTCCCAGCAGAAATCTTATAGTAGAATTTAATGAGGTTTTAGAGTACTGAAGAAAAATTTGAAAAGAAATTGCCAATGAAGACTACAGACATTGAAAAACAACTTTTATATATGAATGAGACACAAAAATATTCCCATAACAACAAAGATGAAAGGATTTATCTCCACTAGTAACATGTTATTTTACTCATGTATAGAATCTAAAACAATGTACAAATTGAGAATATAATGATACTTACAGGAGCCTAAGAATAATAAAGGTGGTGGATGTATGGAACAAAATTGATACGTACATAGGAAGGTATGGTTCACTGTGATAAATTTATTGAATATGCTACTGCGGTGTAGAGTGATTATAAATAACCATTACATACTCTTCACTTAAAAAAGTTAGAAAAAGTATTTTCAACGTTTTCATCAAAAACAAGTGACAGAAATATCAGGAGAAATATTTACCTTAAATTGAACTTTATACAATATCTCCTGGTATAAAAATATAACCTAATGTCCAATAAATATGAATCATTAGCATTAAGAAGTAAAATTCAGGGCTGGGAAGGTGGATCAGTGGTAGAGTGCTTGCCTTGCATGCCTGAAGCCCTGGGTTAAATTCCTCAGCAACACATAAGCAGAAAAGGCCAATGTGATGCTGTGGCTCAAGTGGTAGAGCACTAGCCTTGAGCTAAATAGCTGAAGGACTTTATCTATAATTATGCATTGAAAACTGAGTTAAATTTTCCAGTTTTGTGAAATTTTTATTTATCCAAGGTATTTGTATACCTTAATTGTTTGGTACAAAATTTATTGAAATATTGTATCTATAGAAATGTATATACCAAACTCTAAAACTCTGACTTTGTCTCACCAAGTTAGTACAGGTGTTTAAGAAAGTCCTAAGTCAATAAATATACCTCCACTAATAATGCAGCAGCTCTTGTATGCCACCTTCTTGTTGAGTTACTTTTTTCCCCAAATAACTTGCTAAATTCACAGGAACTGATATTTTCCAGTTCTTAAATTTGATGAATTGTTAGTTGGCTTTGAATTCTTACACCTAGTGTTATATTCCTGAATGGAATATAGATCTTGCTCATAATGACCAAACTTCACTATGTATATATTCAATTCCAGAAGAAGCCTAGAGTGTCACAAGAGCCACTGATTCTTAATATTTTGTCCCATTCATTTCAGGATATTGAATCTGGGTACAAACTTAAGATTATTGATTAGGTTGTGAAGAAAGCAAACTGAAAAATTCCATATGGCATTATTTTTTTTAATTTTTTTATTGTAAAGATACTATACAGAGGGTTACAGTTACATGAGTGAGGTAATGAGTACACTTCCTCTTGAACATTGTTACCCCCTCCATTGTTTTCCCCCTACAATCCCCTCCCTCCCTCCCTTCCCCAAGGTTCTTTTTTTTATTATTGTGATTAAGTGATTACTTAATTTCCGGAAATTCACAGTATTATGGAATAATGATGCTCATTTAAAGTCACAAGTTCATTCTAACTTTCCTGGAGCAAATTGTCTATCACAGTCTGTAATATATAACGGTGCTCACATGTTATATACCATATATGTGATCAGCAGCATGGAGATATTTGGTAGTGGTTCAACCAGATGAGTGGGAGTTCTTTGTTTCTTAAGTCCTGTTAGTTTTGTCATATCACCTAACATTTTGGATTTATCATCCACTTATCAGGGAGACCATGTACTGTTTGTCTCTTCGTTCTTGGCTTACCTCGCTCAACATGATTCCTTCTAGCTCCATCCATTTCCCTGCAAATGCCATTATTTTGTCATTTCTAATGGCTGCATAATATTCCATGGTGTATAGATACCACAATTTTTGGATCCATTCATCTGTGGTGGGGCATCTAGGTTGTTTCCATATCCTAGCTATTGCGAACAGTGCTGCAATAAACATGGAGGTGCACGTGTCCTTGTATATTGGTTCCTGTTGTTCAGTGTAGATGCCTAGAAGTGGTATGACTGGGTCGTAAGGGAGGTCAATCTTTAGCTTTCTAAGGACCCTCCAGACTGCTTTCCAAAGTGGTTGTATGAGTGTACATTCCCACCAGCAGTGTAATAGCTTTCCTCGTTCTCCACATCCCCTCCAGCATTTGTCGTTGTCGATTTGTGGATGTGGGACATTCTGACTGGGGTAAGGTGGTATCTCAGGGTTGTCTTTATTTGCATTTCCTTCACCACCAGGGATGATGAACATTTCCTCATGTGTTTCTTTGCCATTTTTATTTCTTCATTTGAGAAGTCCCTCTTTAGTTCCCTTGCCCATTTAGTAATTGGTTTGTTAGGTTTGGGAGGGATTAGTTTCTTGAGTTCCCTGTATATACAGGATGTTAACCCCTTGTCTGATATATTGCTGGTAAATATTTTTTTCCCAATTAGTTGGTTGTCTTTCTAGCTTGGTTGTGATAGCTTTAGCTGTGCAGAAGCTTTTTATTTTAAGGTAGTCCCATTTGTCAAGTCTCTCTCCAATTTGTTGTGACCCTGGGACTCTGTTCTGGAAGTTCCTTCCTGTGCCTATTAGTTCAAGTGTCTCTCCTACTCTGTCCTGCAGTAGTTTCAGAGATTCAGGTTTAATGTTAAGGTCTTTAATCCATTTTGAGTTTATGTTGGTGCATGGTGATAGGCTGGGGTCCACTTTTAGTTTTCTGCATGTGGCTGCCCAGTTTTCCCAGCACCAGCGGTTGAAGAGGCTGTGTTTCTTCCATTGTATGTCTTTGGCTCCTTTGTCGAATATCAGCTGGCTGTAGGCCTGTGGATTTATTTCTGGATCTTCTATTCTGTTCCATTGGTCTTCGGGTCTGTTTTTGTGCCAGTACCATGCTGTCTTTGTTATTATAGCTCTGTAGTAGAGTTTGAAGTTCGGCATGGATAGCCCTCCCATATTGTCTTTATCCCCTAGAATTGTTTTGGCTATTCTAGGTCTTTTGTTGTTCCATATGAATTTTTGGACTGTTTTCTGTATTTCAGTGATGTACGTCATTGGGATTTTAATAGGAATTGCGTTGAATTTGTATATTAGTTTTGGAAGTATTACCATCTTTACTATATTAAGTCGGCCTATCCAGGAGCATGGGAGGTCTTTCCATTTCCTAGTGTCCTCTGCAATTTCTTTCTTTAACTTTTTATAGTTCTCATTAAATAGTTCTTTTACATCTTTGGTTAAGTTAATTCCTAAATATTTTATTTTTCGGAAGGTTATTGTGAATGGGGTTGCTCCCTTTATTTCCCTCTCTTCCTGTACATTATCAGTGTATAGGAAGGCAACTGATTTTTGTGGGTTTATTTTGTATCCTGCTATTTTGCCGAAGTGATTTACGATTTCTAAGATTTTGGGGATGGAGTTTTTGGGATCGTGGAGGTATAGTATCATGTCGTCTGCAAAAAGGGAAAGTTTAACTTCTTCTTTCCCTATGCGGATCCCTTTAATGTCTTTTTCTTGCCTTATTGCCCTGGCTAAGGGTTCGAGGACTATATTGAAGAGGAGTGGACACAGTGGGCATCCTTGCCTTGTTCCTGATTTTAGGAGAATTGGTTGTAGATTTTCCCCATTAAGTATAATATTGGCTATTGGTCTGTCATAAATGGCTTTTATTGTTTTTAGAAATGTTCCTTCTATTCCTATTTTCTCCAGAGCTTTTAGCATGAATGAATGTTGAATTTTGTTAAAGGCCTTTTCTGCATCTGTGGCGATAATCATGTGATTCTTGACCTTGGCTCTGTTGATATGATGGATTACATTTATTGACTTACGTATGTTAAACCATCCCTGTGTCTCTGGGATGAAGCCTACCTCGTCATAGTGAATTATTTTTTTTATGTGTTTCTGGATTCTGTTAGCTAGAATCTTGTTAAGGATCTTTGCATCTGTGTTCATCAAAGAGATTGGCCTGTAATTCTCCTTTTTGGTTGGGTCTTTGCCTGGTTTGGGGATGAGTGTGATATTGGCTTCGTAGAATGAGTTTGGAATAGCTCCCTCCTTCTCTGTTTCTCTGAAGAGCTTGAGGAGTATGGGTATTAGTTCTTGTTTAAAGGTCTTATAGAATTCTGCTGTGAATCCATCTGGTCCTGGGCTTTTTTTTGTTGGAAGACTTTTGATAGCTTCCTGTATCTCATTATAGGATATTGGCTTATTTAATTGGTTAAATTCTTCTTTGCTCAGTATGGGCAACTTGTATTTCTCTAAAAATGCATCCATTTCTGCTTGATTTTCTTCCTTTAGAGAGTATAGCTTTTGAAAGTAGTCTGTTAGAATTGTTTGGATATCTTGGGTACGTGTTGTGATGTTTCCCGTGGCATCCCTAATCCTATTAATATGGGTTTCCTCTCTTCTTTTTTTAATTAATCTAGCCAATGGGAGGTTATTAGTAGTGAGGCTATACCAGCTATGGCTATACCAGTCATTTGGGGGAAGATGGTTGAGGGCTTGTTCTCAGTGTGCCTGTAACACAGTTCTTTTTTTACTTCCACATTTAGTTATGTGTTTGCTTCATTCAGTTTGTTTGAAAATGGATTATATCTGGGTCTTTCTAGCTCAGAAAGATCACAGGAGATGTGGCCTCACTTCAGGATAATTTTATTTTTCTTGATATAATGATAATATATATTTCTTCACTTTATTATTTATTTTTAATTCTACTCATGACTATAAATAAACATGTATTTCAACATCTTTAATCCTTCTTCATTCTCTTTCCTTCTATCCACTTGTCTCCACAAACAATCCCAATATTAAAATCAAATTCTTCCTCTTTCTCTCTGTCCTCTCTCTGTTATGGGTGTGTATCTATATATGAATGTATAATGTGTGTATGTATATATCTCTTTAAATTTATATTATTTCAATCTGTGTAGATTTTACATATAAGACAAAGCATAACATATTTGCCCCTCTGAAGCTGGCTTCCTTTGATTAATATAATGATCTCCAGTTTCATTCATTTTCCTGAAAATCACATAATTTCCTTCTTTAGAGCTGAATGATACTCCATTGTATATTGTTTCCCTCTTTATTAGCATATATTATGGATGCAAATGGGCTTAATTATGCTACTTTCTCTCATGTGTCCAGGGTAACCTGATCAAATCCACTCTCTCTAACATTGTCCTTCATAATTTGCTCATTAAACCCATTTTAACAAGTTTCAATTTTCTGTTTGCATACATGTATGTAAAGTATTTTGACTATATTCATCCTTCTTCACCTACTCTTGCCCACATCCTTCTTTTCCCATCCACTGGCACCCACCAACCAACAGAGCCCAACTTATATTCCTCTCATTCATCCATTCATCAGTTGTAGAGCATCTAGGCTGCTTCTGTAGCTTAGCTATGATGAAAAGCACTATACTAACCATGAGTTGTTCAAGTGTGTTTAATGCATGCTAACTTACATATTATCAATAAACAAAGGTCCAGACCAGAAGTCAACAAATTTATCTCAGAACTAAACAATGCCATGGATGTAATGACTTAAACAGACATCTCTAGAGTATTTCACCCAACTGCAAAAGATTACACATTCTTCTAGTCATCAATGGAACATTCTACAAAACAGATCATGTGTTAGGCCATAAAAATCTTAAAAAATCACGGAACCTTTGGGATATGTTAAAGTCAGTAATTTAAAAAATGTTTATGGCTATAAATACCAAGATAAGAAAATCACCAACCACAAACAACCACACATGCACCTTACATAAATAGAGAACTCAAGCTAATAGTTTATTTGAAGCTATTTGGGCATTGGTCTGTTCATATGTGAAAATGGAACTAAGAGAGATAAGGTTGAACTATTGCAGGATAAGATTAGTCAAGAGATATTGTAATCATAAACTGGAATGATAATTGAAAAGTTATTGTATAAATAGCTAAACACAATGCAAAATGAACATGCCAAATGAGTAGTCGGAAAAAATAATTAAATATTAGGGGAGAAATCAATTAAATGGAGACCAAGTAAGAATGAATCAATCAACAAAACAGTCCATCTTTTAAAAGATCAGCAAAGCTGACAAGTGTTAAGCTGATCTAAACAAAAGAAAAACAAAGAGAAAACTTTGCCTTTGTTGTCTAATGGAGCAGCCAGAATATTTGAATTTACCTATTGGATTTTGTTTTCATTTTAGATTTAAAAGTTAGGGAAAACCTTCCATATATTGAACCATGTCCCACATGAATAATATAAGAGTATATTATACCTTTCCTTCAGTGGATAAAAAATAGGAGATTATGTAAAAAATGAAATACTATTAAGTCATTTTTTTAATTAGAAGAGACCATTATGATGATTATTGGCAAAGTAGTTTGGCAAGTGCCAGAAGTCTCCCATTTAGGAGCACAGAAAATTATTTGAAAAATTAGAAGGCTGATTTAAAAAATGGAAACTGTCATGAAGGTAGAGTATCAATCTTATCAATACAAGAAGAATAAGAACAAAAGGAAAATAAAAATCACTGTCAATCATTGCTATGGCAACAAGGAAACCCAAATTGATTGCAGCTAACAGCAAAAAATTACTTTTTGCTTGTATTTACAGATGCTTCACTGGTCACCTGCAACGGCTCTAGTTTTTCTACATATCATCTCAGTCTAGGACTCAAGATGAAGGAATAGCCAAACAGCTCCAATACATACAAAGGGTTTCTTAGGTCTAGTGTATAAGCCTGTTCACAGTCTATTAGCCAAATCAGATTGGTGCTCATGCCCAGACCAACTACAGCTGCCAAGCACACTCTACGAACTGCAAGGGCAATTTGGGAGAATATGATGTGAAGAATATGACTCTCCTACAAACCAGATTAGGAAAATGGCATACCACTGTATTTTCTGTTTTACACTGATGATATAAATAATTTTTCTAAAGAATTTCTAAATTCTTGATTTATTCATAAAACACACTTTCCTGTATTGATTGAATTATACCACAAAGACAGGGCAAATTCCAAGCCCAGTAAAACAGACTGAGCTGAAAATCAAGCACATGTTGAAGTGAAGGAAGAGTACCAATTCAGACCCCACATTAAAATTCAATCAAATAAGTCATGCACACTGAAAGAACATATGGGTAAAGAACATTCTTACCACCAGGAAAAAAGGAGCAGTTGGTTTTGAATTTTTTTCTTTTTTTTCATTTGAGCTCTGTGTTAAAAAATCTAAAATATTAATCAATGAATGTAGGATGTAGAATCACTGACCTAGCCACAAGTAAATTATATATATATATATATATATATATATATATATATATATATATATATATAACAGACATTCTAAAAATCTATACATTCTTTGCTTTATTGAAGTTATAACATATATTGGTCCTGTTAGAACATGGCCATTGGATGGCCATGATAGAAGGTGGACGTTTACAGCCATGTCTTAAAGTTTCCTTTAACACAACTGAAAATAAACATTTTCAAAAGATTTACCACTAATTAAAATTCAGCCATCATGACAGAGAATAACCAAAACATGAAATATTAGCTTTTCAAGGCCTTCACACTTAGCAATATTAATAAGATGTAATAAGGTTTTTAATAATGACAATGAAATGATAAAACCTTGATAGAGAAGCAAGTATTATTAAAATAATACAAACCTCTGAAATCAAAATATTGGTTCCAGTAGTTAAAATGAATTTATAACAATTGATTATAGTGATTTGCTATTATAGGAAACATTTCTGCAAATATCTACACATATGTTGTTATACAAATATTTGTAAATGCTTAATTACACATTCATATTTTATGCACAAGTTGTATTTCTTTAAATCTTTCCTGAGTTCTCTAATAGATTTACATTAAATTTCATAAGAACCTAGCCAAATTTTTCACCAAGTTTCTACAATATTACTATCACAATTCATGTTCATTTTTTTTTTCATTTTAAAACTCAGGTATAAGCATTCCAAACATTCCTCAGTTTTCATTCCTCAGTTTCGATCTTTTGACATTATTAGAATATTCAGCGTTGGCTCTTCGAATGCATGGGCCCTGATGAATCTCTTTAGGTTACTATTTTCTCAATATAAGCAATAAATTTTTAATTATTAATAGTTGTTTCATAGAGAGTGATATCACTAATCTCAAAATGACCTACTAAGAAGAAGACTGATTGTCTTCTGAACCTGTACATGAAGTTCATAAAGAGTAACCAGATAGATGACTGGCTTGCATATTTGAAGAATGGAGTATAGATTGAGTGAAAGAAAAATCAAATCAAATAAATTATTATTAAATATTATTCTTAAAATACAATAAGATAAACTACATTAAAAATAAAGTTGTACAAATATGTAAATGAGAGAGACATATTTATATGTTTAGAGCAATGGAAACAATAAGTGTGATAAATTATTTGAAGAGACAATGGAGGATTTATTAAAAAAAAGAGAAAGAACACTAGATTCCATAAAAATCTGGAAGTTTAGGGAAATAAATTTTTATTGATGATACCATTGGGCACATGATGATATACAGAATTCAAAAATAAGGGAATTTGCTTAATTGAAGAATAAGGCAATTCTACTTATAGTAGACTATTGTGGTTTTTTCCTTCTTTCACCTCCTCCTCTTCCTTCTCTTCCTCCTCTACTTCCTCCTCCTCCTCTTTCTCCTCCTTTTCTTTCATTGTGATAATGTCTTTTCCTTGCACTCTACCACGTGAAACAAGTAAGCAGTACTTTTGTTTAATTTTGTCTATTAGATAGTATCACTAACTTTAAAATAGTCTCCAGTCATAATTATCCTGATTTTCCCTTCTGAGTAGTTGTCATTACAGACATGTATGACTATGCATGGCTATTTAAAAATGTATAAATAGGTAGTTAAATTTGAG
This sequence comes from Dipodomys merriami, assembly GCF_024711535.1. Lineage (NCBI taxonomy): Eukaryota > Metazoa > Chordata > Mammalia > Rodentia > Heteromyidae > Dipodomys > Dipodomys merriami. The sequence goes on from NW_027203146.1 coordinate 22,016, forward strand.
ACTCCTTTCTGAAGGGAATGTAAATTGCTCAAGAAATAAGAGCAAAAATTGAAAATGCTTTTGCATCAAATTAAACAACTTCTGGACATCAAAGGAACTAAGTATTCGAATCTAAGGAAAATCAATAAAATGGAAGTAAATGTTTTCTAGCTATTTGCCAAGTAAAGGACTATACTTTAAAAAAAATTCAAAAAACTGAAAACTGAAGAAAAGAATTCAGTTTGTAGCTGGACAAAATAAATGATCAGACAATTCTCAATGAAGTATATGTGGACAATAAATGGAAAAAAATACTCAACATCCTTTGTCATAAAGAAATTGAAATGATAAAGATATTCCATCTCACTACAATCAGAATAGCAATCATTAAGAAAACAAGCAGCACTAATGTGAGCTGAATAAAATATAAATCAGTGCAGCCACTGTGAAAACCAGTATGAAGAGTCTTCAAAAGTCTGAAACTGCCATATTTCTTGCTATAAAACTCCCAGGTATGCATCCAAAGGAATATAAGTAAGCATTCAATAGAGACACACCTGCACACTCATGTTTATATTAGTAATATTCAGAATAGGCCAACAAAAGAATCAGAGTATGTGTCTATCAGGCAACAAATAAATAAGATAGATGATAGATGGAAAGATAAAAAAGTCATATATCGGTTAAATAATGATCTTGATTGAATCTTTCTACAACATATGCATATATCACTTAATATACATATTTTTTATTTGTCAACTAAAATTAACAAATATATAATGAGGAAATTGTATAGAAATTCAGAATCAAGCTGAGCCATATGTACTGAATAAGTAGCCACACTGCATCAAGAGCATTTAAGAAATGAGAAAAAAGTGAATATTTGGAGACAGCACATGTTTTCAGGAAGGAGACAAGGGAGAACAAAGAATAAGAGTAAAGAATGAGTGAGAGAGTGAGAGAAAGAGAGAGAGAGAGGAAAAGAGAGAGAAACGTGAACAGAGAGAGCAGCACAGACGGAAGGGAAGGATTTTCCACTTGTTAAAATTCTGAGCTTTTATCTCCGTTTTTAAGTATCCCAGTTGTTCGGGAAAAATAAAAAATAAATATTCGGAAGTGAAAATACCGACCAAAAGAGAAATATAAACAACCTGTTGAAAATTCTTTCCCTTGTCCTTAGTCAACTAGACTATAATTACAAAATCTGAGTAAAGCACTTTCTCCTCGGATATTTTTAAAACAAACAAAAATTATAGGATTCATACAGAGATAATATTTTAAAGTGATAATGGGATGAAAACTGAGAAGATCTTAAAGCATACATGAAACAAGCATTGGAATATTTTGCCACTCTGGGCAAAATGCAAGCCTACTGAGAAAGGCACACGAAAGAAAAGGAATGGGCAAACAGAAAGCATAGTTATATAACTTAGAAAATGACAGATATTAATGAAAAAATTCAGAAATAAACCCCAAACCAGGAAAGAGAAAGATAACAATCTAACACACAAAGGATAATGGTAAAGTAATGAAAGACAAAGTTTCACCTTGGTTTTAGAAGGCATGAAGAAAATGAAAACAATAGAACAAAAAATCCCCTGAATTTATAAAAGATATAGAAATACATACTGAATGTTTACAGTATATCAGAGGAAAATTTACCAACTGCATTCAGCAATATATATTGATACACAAGTAGAGGGATAAGAAGATAATCTGTTGTGAGCTCCAGCTAAATTTTGTCAGGTGTAGCTGGCAATGCAGCCTCGTTTCTGGAAATATTCCTTCCGGAAACATGTGCTAAAAAAGGATACATAAAGTATCTGCTTATTATGCGTAGACAGTTATTTTATAACATATTATACCTATATGAGCATAAAATATATGCATTCTAAGAGAGCTCTATTATTTCTAGTAATACATAGTGTTATATTGCTTATGACTTATTATTTCTTATTGCCAGTTAGTACTAAGGGAAAGACCCACACATGTATCTGTTCCCCAAAGATGCAGTAAGGAAGTAAAACAGAAACTCTGTTTACAGAAATTGTGCTGGGAATGTAGCTCAGTGTACTTAACATGCATAAAACTAATGATTCTACTTCCTAAACCAAATCACATAGATGTTAGATAGAAAAGCATATAGAGAAGGACAGACAGACAGTCAGATTGATGGATGATAGATTTTTTTTCACAATTTTGGGGGCTACAAAAGTAAAGATTTTTAAATTATTACTTCTTGCTCTGGGCTGTATTAAAAGGGTCTGTTGTGAACTTCCTTTTCCTTGAATTCTAGATATCTATCATCTTCCTGTTCTGAATTAATTTCAATGATTATCTCCTTGTCCAAACTTTCTTATTTTTAAGGAAATTAGTCATATTATATTAGGCTCCTTCTTTTTATTTATTATATATTTTTATTGTAAAGATACTGTACAGAGGGTTTACAGTTACATGAATAAGGTAATGAGTTCATTTCCTATAACTAGGCTCATTTTTAATGATATAACTGAGCCAATTAACTATGAAGATTCCGCTAGCAAAGAAATTTCTGTGAGATTAACATCTAAATATATGCAATATATGCAGTTTAGCCATGTCACAAATAATAATAACCACAATTACAATAACAGTAATAATAAATAACTCTTGAAGAAGGTGATATTAAGACAAAATCATTCTTATCAAACACAGAGGGAAATCTGGGAAATACGAAGCTGGCCAGCCTACATTGGTCTTTCTCTGTACTTTTTTTTAGGGGGGGAGGGCAGTCATGGTGCCTGAACTCTGGGCCTGGGCACTGTCCCTCAGCTCTTCAGCTCAAGGCTAGCGCTCTACCACTTGAGCCACAGCAACACTTGCAGCTTTTTCTGCTTATGTGGTGCTGAGGATTCGAACCCAGGGCCTCATGCATGCAATGCAATCACTCTACCACTGAGCCCCCTTCCCAGCCCATCTCTGTACTTTCTCTAATATATTCAAAGCCCTGTAAGAAATTTCATTTCCAGATTTGTGCTCCTTGTTATTTCCTTATTTTGTCTGTGTGCACAGATTTTTGATACTAAATTTTTCTTGGACATCCTTAAGAATCCAACACTTCAGACATGAACATATGTCCCTCAAGGATGTCTGCAAATGCTGTGTCTCCAAGACCATGCCAAGTCTCTAAAATTCTATCTGAATAGACTATGGAGGTTCCAAATATTCCTTTGCTTCAAACCCCTTAAAATAACCGTATTTTACTATTGCCATACTCTACTTTTGCCAAATAAGTATCAAGTGTCATAATTCTTTGGAACAATTTCTTTTCATTGTTGTAAAAGCTGACGGAAAAATTTCAAGTTGGAGAATACTTTTAGATTTAAGAAGTCTATGACTGTGTTCATGCAAGCTTCATTTCTTAAGCTGGGTGATAAATTTTAAAATTCTCATTAATCTTTCTGAAGCCAAGTTCTTTCTAAATAAGAAGTAAAGCATATAAAGGATTTCTTAAAAGAAAAAAAAGCAGACACATTTATTTAGAAAGTAAAAAGAAGGCACATTTCATTTTAAATTTTAATAAAGCCAGAACATTTTGTTTCTGAAGTTCATAGCTAAAATACAGTGCTTGGGATTAAATTTATCAGTAGCAAATGTGAGCAAGAATAAAGTACACATGTCTATAATACCTGTCAGGAGGTGGAGATGTGAGGATCTCAGATCAAAGCAAACCTGTACAGAAATGTCTATGAGACTCAACTCCAATGAACCCACAAAAAGCCACAGGTGGTTTCCCTTATTAGCAACAACTAGTATATGTCTGAGACAAGCAGAAAAAGTCAGATAAGGTGATGTTATGTGAAATTAACCCCAAGATAAGGACGCAATTTTTTTTCTTGCTTGCTATTGCTTCTAATGTATTTAGAAAGTACCATGTGATTTTTTTTGTTGCTTTGTATGTCCCTCTTGCACGGTATAACCCCTGTTTTCACTGTATTTGATGTTGGTATAATTTGTATAGGGGAAGGGAAAAAGCAAATTGTTTAAATAGGGATATAGGTTGACCCATTGCAACAATGAGATGTACATGACGCTATGTGGTAAAACAAACTTTACAATTTAGGTGGGGGGAATGGGAGAGTGTAGTTGTGGAAGTGGGAGGGAAGGGATGATAGGGGAAAAACAAAGGAGGAGACAAGAATGCTTGATAAGAAATATACTCATTATCTTGCTCATGTAATTGTAACCCCTCCTCTGTACAGTATTCTCACAATTAAAAAAAAACTTATTTAAAAAAAAGCCAGAAGTGGACTGGTGTCTCAAGTGAAAGAGTATCACTCTTGACTAAAGAAGCAAAAGTACAGTGCCTAGGTTCTAATTCAATCCCCAGTACCTGCAAACACAAACACACACACACACACACACACACACACACACACACACACACACACACACACACACACAAACACACACCTCTAAACAATGTAATATAGAATATGAGTCGAATTTTACATGATTTGTAAGTCTTTGGGTTGAGGTTATCTTGTATTTATTTGCAGGCTTTACACATATTCTGCAGAGAAAGCCAATGGAACCTTTGTTCAAGGTATATTTTTGCTATCATCCTATAGATTTTTTGTTGTTTTTTTTTTGTTTTCTGGGTCCGGTCGTGGGGTCTGAACTCTGGGCCTGGGCGCTGTCCCTCAGCTCTTCAGCTCAAGTCTAGTGCTCTGCGACTTGAGCCATAGCGCCACTTCCAGCTTTTTTCTTTTTGCTTATGTGGTGCTGGGGAATCGAACCCAGGGCCTCAGGCATGCAAGGCAAGCACTCTACCACTGAGCCACCTTCCCAGCCCCCATCCTATAGTTTTTTATGCAGAAAAAATATCTGTACTTGATTCCAGTGCCCTGCATCTTGTATATACATTTTTTCTAATTTGGGAATGGTAAGGGAAATAACAAAATGCTGAAGTAAGGAAAGAGCTTGACCCATTGTAACAACGAGATGTACAAGACACTATGTTAAAAATGAACTTTATAACTTTGGAAGGGGGAGGGAGGAGTTGTGGAATTATGGAGGGACGGGATGGTAGGGGAAAAAACAAAGGAGGGGGTAACAATGCTGGATAGCAAATGTACTCACTACCTTATTCATGTAACTGTAACCCCTCAGTTCAGTATTTTTCAATAAAAACATATAAAAACAATATCTTGGTAGTTATTTTAAAACTGTCCAAGCTTATTGTATTGTTTGTGGTGTGTAATCTTGTTCAGGCACTTTGGAAAGTAGTATGGAGGTTCCTCAAAAGACTCCACCTAGAGCTCCCCTATGACTCAGCAATCCCAATTAGGGACATTTACCAGAATGATCACAAACAAGACCATACTAAAGATACCAACACAACTATGTTTATTGCAGCATGATTTACCATAGCTAAGATATGGAACCAACCCAGATGCCCCTCAGTGGATGAATGGATCAAGAAAATGTGGTTTATATACACAATGGAATTCTATGTTTCCATCAGAAAGAATGGCATTGCCCAATTTGTTAGGAAATGAAAAGACTTGGAAAAAATTATATTAAGTGAAGTAAGGCAGGCTCAAAGAAACATAGGTCCCATGGTTTCCCTTATTTGCAGTAACCAGTGTATGTCTTGAGTCAAGCAGAAAAAGTCAGATAAGTTGCAGTTAGGCAAAATGGACCTCAAGATAAGGACTAAAGTGTTTTTACTTTCTTGCTATGTTTCTAAAGTTTTATAAAGTGATTTTTTTTTTTTGGTCGTGGGGCCTGAACTCTGGGCCTGGGCATTGCCTCTGGGTCTTCAGCTCAATGCTAGTGCTCTACTCATTGAGCCACAGTGCCACTTCTGGCTTTTTCTGTTTATGGTACTGAGGAATTGAACCCAGGGCCTCCTGCATGCAAGGCAAGAACTCTACCACTGAGCCAACTACCCAGCCCAGGGTGATTTTGTTGTTGTTGTTGTTGTTGTTGCTTTGTGTGTTCCTCCCCCATGGTATAACCCATGTGTTCACTATAGTTGATGTTGGTATAATTTGTGGAGGGGAAGGGAAAAACAAATTGTTTAAATAGGGATGCAGGTGGACCCATTGCAACAATGAAATGTACAAGGCATTAAGTTGAAAAATGAACTTTACAAATTTGGTGAGAAGTCGGGGTCTAGATGGGGGAGAGGGGGTGTCACAGCAGGGATGGTAAAGGGAAACACAGGAGGAGGCAACAATGCTTGAAAAGAAATGTCCTCATGGTAGGACAAGGCCAGGCATGCAGAGCGCAGCTGGGTTACAGTCTGACTGGCTAGCCAGGCTGGGGCGCCTGGGCCTGGAAGGGTAGGATCCAGGTTGCTTGTGTCCTGCCCGACAAGTTGCCCCTCTCCAGCTCTCTCCAGTTATATCATGGCCTCCCAAACCCGGGGGCCGGTAACATGGCTTGCTTTGTAAAAGACACCACTGGCTTGCCCCACTGCCCAGCCCTCCGCCCCCCCCTCCGCCCCCCTTTTCCCCACCGGGATCAGACCTAGGGTATTTCAGGCTGCTTCTCTGTCGCTGGAGACCTGCCCAGCAGCCGCTGGGAGAAGCAGGCCCAAACCTTGTAGGGCCTCGGACCAGAGGACCCGAGGAGGATGAGCTGGCTCTTTCCCCTGACCAAGAGTGCCTCCTTCTCTGCAGCAGGGTCCCTGGTGGTGGCCTCACCAGCCTCCAATAGCAGAAGCAGCGCTTGATCGAGTCCCTCCGGAACTCCCACTCCACGATAGCTGAAATACAGAAAGATGTGGAATACAGATTGCCCTTCACTGTAAACAACTTGACAATTAACATTAATATACTACTTCCTCCACAGTTTCCTCGGTAAAAACCAGTGATCAGTGTTTATCCACCAATCCGACATCCTTTAATGGATAAACAAGGAATATATGTTACCTCTCCATTAATAAGAAATTTTACAATGCACTCAGATCTTGGAAAGATTATCCAGAGTCTGTTGGATAAGTTTTGGAAGAATTCTCTTGTTTTAACTCCGACTTCAACAACATTTCCATACCTGTATAGTAACCCAGGTGGGCTGCTTCCTTATGCTTCTCAGATTTTTCTGTGTCTTCCTGCATATCCTCCTCAAGAAGCTAACAGAACATCACTTCTTTGTCTGTTACTGACATTGTTTCTTCTTCAACAAGTTATACAAGAGCCAAGCCTGCTGCTCCCACATTTGGTGTCCTTTCACGTCTGCCATTGCCTGTTCCAACAATGGAAACTTCAACACCGATAAGCCAAAATGGTTTTGGGTACAAGATTCCAGATGTCCCTGATGCATTTCCAGAACTCTCAGAATTAAGTGTGTCACAACTCACAGATATGAATGAACAAGAGGAAGTATTGCTAGAATCGTTTCTGAGTTTACCTCAACTAAAACAAATTATTAATGGCAAGGATGATTTAGTAAAAGTATTGAGGGATTAGCAAGAAAAATCTCCTGTTGGAGCCCAGTTTGGAAGCCAAAAGGCAAACTGTTTTAGATAAGTATGAGTTACTTACACAAATGAAATCTACATTTGAAAAGAAGATGCAGAGACAACATGACCTGAGAGTTGTAGTGCAAGTGCCCTACAGGCAAGATTGAAAGTCGCTGCACATGAAGCTGAGGAAGAATCTGATAACATTAGTGAAGATTTCTTGTAGAGAAAACCTGAAATAGATGATTTTCTCAGTAGCTTCATGGAAAAAAGAACAATTTGCCACTGTAGAAGAGCCAAGGAAGAGAAACTTCAACAAGTGATAGCAATGCACATCCAACTTCATGCTCCATTACAGATTTTCCTGAAAACATGGACTGCCAAGAGAGAAATGGGACATAAAACTAAATACATTATTTTAGATTTAAGATTTGTAAGTTGGCATTTCATTGCAATGGCTGAATTCAGATGTACTCTACATTGTTTAAAGAACTGAGATTGATTTTATATAGATTAGAATGATTATGATCTTTGCTTTGAAAAATTTTCTGCAGTATTTGCACTAAAAATGCCTATTTATCATTGATAAATCCTGTCCTGTTTAAATTTCACTGCTATTCTAATAATTAAATAACGTATGCATGTAATTTTAGTTTTAATATTTTATGAAAACTACTTAAACTTGTACTTTTAATTTGAAACTGCCTCATTTCTTTACCAAGATTGATATCTTATTTAGAATTTTTTCCTCTCAGTTTTTTTAAACTACTTTCAGCTATGGAAAGATACCCACACCCTTCCTTTTTCCTTCTTTTTGGATAAAACTTTCAAAGGCAATTTGTTTTTCAATATTCATAATATCAGAAAATATGCAACCTGCCAATGTGCCATCTTAAAGTAACTTTTAATATACCTATAATAAATAAATAATTCAAAAAATTTCCTCATTACCTTGCTCATGTAATAGTAACCCTTCTGTATGGTATTTTCACATTAATAAAACTTAAAAAAATAATTTTAAAAAAGTTAAAAAAATATCTCTATGGAAACCTAACCATCTTTTTAATCCTTCCACAAGTCCTCTAAGCTGAATGATGTATTTTACATGTTACTCTGATACCCTTACATATATTTTATTGTCCTAAGGAAACTCTTTAAAAGATAGTCTATTGATTGATATTTTGTATGTCAACTTCCCAAAATATGTTCTGCTCTCATATCCAACTAAAAAATTCGCATCTTCATCTCCCTTTTTGAAAAGCGAACACCTGTCATTTAGATTAGAATCAATACATGATTGCATTCACCAGATATTCAAACTGTCATCTCAGTTGTCAGGAATAAAAGAGTTCATTCAATATACTCATTTATTCTAGATCAAACTCTTTGATACATTCTCATGGCATTGATAACAAAACCAAGCATCAACATATATGACTTTATTTCAACTCAAGTTCACTCTGGAATGTTTAGAAAATTGTCTCTTAAATGTACAGCAACAGAGTAGCTATATTTAGTTGATTAATAAATTATTGTATTTACTAATGTATTTATTTCAGTAATGGGGCTTGAACTCAGGGACTCAGTGTTACTGTTCCTTAGATTTTATGCTCACGGCTAGTGCTTTACCATTGCAGCCACATAAGAGTTTTACAGATTTACTTGCCTGTGTGGGAATCAAGTCATGATCTGAGATGTCAGCCTCCTGAGAAGCTAGGACTACAGGTATGAGCCACCAGTACCCAGTTTCATACTTAGTTTATTTTAAATTAGATTTACTCAGAAAGGCATCTAAGCAAAAATGCTAGTTTTAATATTTTAAGATCCTAACTACCTCCAGAGTCCTCTCCTCATTGTTGATGGACTCTTTTGCCCAGGGATGACTATTATTTGGGTCCTTATAAGAAATTTATGACAACATGTGAAAAGAAACAAATTTGTAATTTTATACTGGAAAGGCAGAGTGTAATTTGCAGGACTAAACATATTGAATACTCTCCAGCTGTGAATGTGTGAAAACTATAGACAAGGATGATCAAGAATGGGCTAAGCTAGGATTCTAACCAGTGAATTCGAGGCTAGTAACCAGGGCAAATACAAGGCTTCATGGTTCAAATTTGATAATGAAACTCTAAGGGGAGCAATGGACAATCAGCCTCATCTAAAAGACGTGCTGGGGGTGGGATTCTGGAGATGAAAGTTGTTGGTCATGAGCTTTTCCAACCTAATAGGGATTGAGATTTATTTACACATGATCTCTCCAGAAGAGGTCACTAACACCATGACTGTCCATTCATTGAATTGTGTCACACTAAATAATGCCATTTCATCAAAAGTGATTTAGAATTACCAAGATCATCTTGGAAGACATTTAAGATGATTCCTTCCTTTGTTCCTTCTGAAGAACTTTGATGGATGAATCTGGGAAGATGAAGGACAAAATTCACTCACTTTTGAGGCTGAGAAGGTGGCTCAGTGGTAAAGCGCTTGCCTTGCATGCATGAGGCCCTGGGTTGGATTTCTAAGTACCACATAAACATTAAAAAAAATATAGGCCAGAAGTGGTGCTGTGGCTCTAGTGGTAGTGTTCTAGCCTTGAGCTGAAGAGCTCAGTGACAGTAACCAGGCCTAGAGTTCAAGCCCCATGACTGACAAAGAAAAAAAAATCATTTTTTTGTTATTGTTCTTGTATGCCTGACGATGTTTTCTTCTCATAATAGTTTTGTTGAATAAGAGATTCTAAACTTGTCTGTTTCTGTTTTAGTTTTGCTCTATTTTGTTATGTCTTTCTTCCATACTTTAAATATTCTCCTCCATTTAATTGTTGCTTGCAAAAATTTAGAAGATTTTGATAAAATCTATATATTTGTCACTTTGAAGTAAGGCTCCACTGTGTGTGATATTCTTTCTTTTTTTTAATTTAATTTAATTTTATTGTAAAGGTGATGCACAGAGGCTTTATAATTCCATAAGTAAGGTAGTGAGTTTATTTCTTGTCAAACACTGTTACCCCTCCCTCATTTTTACTTCCACTTCCCCTCTGACTCTCTCCAACTAAGAGACATTGTGTTAGAGCCAGATGGTGTTTCTTTTTCTCTTAAAAATATATTTTATTATTACTGTGCAGCTAATACACAGATGTATTGTACAGGTATTGTTATAAATACATAAGTCAGATAATATATGTATTTCCTTTTGAACTCTGCCACCCTTTCCTTTGTTCTCTCCCAGTTTTTCTTTCCCATTCCTACTCACAATTTTTAGTTTAATTTAAATTTAAATTTTATTGTCCAGGTGTTGTACTTAGGGGTTACAGTCACAGAAGTAAGGTAGTGAGTACATTTCTTGTTAACTTTTTACCCCTGCCTTCAATTTTCTCCTGCTTTCCCTTCGCCCAAGCCCTCCCCAAAGTTGTACAGAACATTTCCAACATACGGTTTTGTGAGTATCACAGTTGCATTGGTTATCACCTTTGTCCTTTGACTCACCATTTTTTGTTACCCTTCCCTTCCCTAACTGAGATAAATATTTATACAATACGCAGTGTACCAAAATCAAATACAGTGACAACAGGAGTTACACCATAGGGGAAAGAACATGTAAAAAAAACCCATATAGTTCATTAAGGCAAGTGCTCTACCACTGAGCCACCTTCCCAGCCCCCCATACTGCCACTTCCGGCTTTTTGCTTTTTTGCTTATGTGGTGCTGAGGAATCGAACCCAGGGCCTCAGGCATGCAAGGCAGATATAGTACATTAAAAAACAACAACAACAAAGAAAAACCTCCTGTGTCCATATCTTGGGATTCATTTTTCTTAGCATCATCTTATATAATCATATGTACATAACTATTGAACTATTCTGCTCATCTGCTAAGATTATCCTAGCTTTATCCTATTTATTACACATAAGGGAAACCATGAGATTTATGTTCTTTTGGGTCTGGCTTATTTCACTTAATATGATTTTTTTCCAAGTCTTTTCAAATGGGACAGAGTCTTTCTGATAGAAGTATAGAATTCATATATATCTTTTTTTTGGTCGGTCATGGGGCTTGAACTCTGGGCCTGAGCACTGTCCCTTAGCTCTTCAGTTCAAGGCTAGAGCTCTACCACTTGAACTACATGCCACTTTGGTTTTACTGGTGGTTTATTGGAGATGAGTGTCAAGAACATTCCTGCCCAGGCTGGCTTTGAACACAACCCTCAGATCTCAGCCTCCTGAGTAGCTAGTATTATAGGTATGAGCCAGCGGCACCCAGCATATATCACATTTTCTTGATCTATTCATCTATTGAGGGGCAGTCATTTTCTACATACTGTCAAATGAACACCACTGCTGCATTTGTTCTCCCTTTGTCCCACATTTTCTGTGCCCCCCCATCCTTCTAATGACAAATAAAGGAAAATAACAAAAACAGCAGCAGCAACAACAAAAATCTCATTTCCATCTCTTGGAGTTCATTTCTTTAAATATTATTTTATACGATCATGTGCACATAGCGATTGTTCCTTTTTGATCTGCTACTATGAATATCTTCCTATGGTCTCACTGTGTGGTGGGTGACTTTTTTATTTCTGCTGTTGGTGTTCTGCCATTAAAATATGATTTTTTAAAACATTTTGCTTTGTTTTCTGTAAGCTTCTGGAATTTCTTATAAATTTTGTTTAATTTTCAACTATTATCACTTGAACAGTTTTTCTGGCCTTTGTATTCTTGCTTCTCTGGTATTCATTATCAATATATTATACCTTCAATAATTATCACATAGATGCTGTATTTTTTATTTCTTTTAATTCACTCCTTTTTCTATCTCAATTTCAGGTTGGTAACTGTCTATTGAAAAGGCTTTAAGCTCACTGATTCTTCATATGTATTTTTTCCCACTACACTGATGAGTTCATCAAAGTCTTTTGTTTTCTGTTTTATACTACTATCATCAGTGGTATTTTAAAAATTCTTTCTAATGTTACTGTCTCTCTCCTTACATGTATGTTTAATTCATGATGTCCAAGTTGTTCACTACAGCACTCCATGTAGTAATTATTATTATATAATTCTTTGAAATTGTCAATCTGATAATAGTTATATTGGAATAAAAATTCATACATATTTCTGAACCTGGCTCTTAGTATCTCTTAAATTTTAGTTAAAAAACAAATACATCAAGTACATAGAATACAAGTATTAAAACGCCAGTAGTATGAGGATTTATATTTATCTGGCTGGGCATTAAGATCTATTTCATCTTTGCTGTACTTGTAGGTTTTAAAAGTTCTTTACTTTTTATATTCTTGTTTTATTTATTCCTCCCTGCTGGATTTGGGGAAAATAAAACACCTTGCTGTTATATAGCCTTTGTTATATCACCATCAATCCCTTATACCCAAACCCTGTGGTAGGTTTGAAAGGTATCTGTGGAGATATTTGCTTTGTATTTTATACCTAAGTTTCTCTTGCTTTCCGTTTCCCTGTTTTCTCTGTCTTGGGACCATCACCCCAGTCTCTCTCTTTCTCTTTCTTTCTCTTCCTCTCTGTCTACCTTTCTCCCTCTCCAAAATTTTTGGGCTTTGACTTTCCTAATACATGACAGAAAGGCAAGAAGAGGCTGGAGTTTCAAAAAATTCTTCCCCTATTTCAAGTCACACAATAGTGATACCGATTTTTTAACCAGAAGCCCATTGTTGTCAAGAACAAGATATTTTGGGAGCATCTCTTTTCCTTGGATGTCAGAAATTATTAAACTCTGAGCATTGTGATGGGAACTTGTCAAAACTCTTACAGGTAAATTTCATAGAAATATATCCTCATTACTCCCACTAAAGAAGCTTCTCACCAAGTTGTAACTGAACCTACTTCTCACCCAGTGTCTAGCAACTTAAAGATGTTATTGTGTGTGAGAGGAAACTGAGATGATTTGAACATGGTTTACCCAACCTATCTTTGAGTTAACAATCCATCCCAAATGTATTATCATGGACTGGAGTTAATAACATATGAAATTTATAAGGATTAACTGCAAAGGCATTGAAAATCTGAAAATGAATATGATTTTTGGATTTAAAGGCAATTTCTAGCATATTAAATCTGTGCATGTTCTTAAACATCATAAACAAATGAAGCATTCTACATACTCACGATACATGTGTGAGTGACATGGAGGCAATATTGAAGTAGACTCAAGCTCACGGGAATGAGAAAATGTCATCATATTATCCAAATTATACAATGAAACTTGTGGTAGCTATCCTTCACATATTCTAATAACAATATCAGAGGAACTTCATCAGGAAAACCTTTTTTTTTTTTCTTATGTGGTGCTGAGGAATCAAACCCAGGGCCTCAGGCATGCAAGGCAAGCACTCTATCACTGAGCCACCTTCCCAGCCCTGAAAAGTTTTTTTTATTAACTGATAAACTTAAAATTTCCTTTAAACTTGATGATGTTTTAAGATGTAGATCTACATTACTAAAAGTAGAAAAGTTATTAGCAAGCAGACCTACCTGATGTAATATTTTACAAATTTCTCTGCCAAAGTTTTCTTTTTTTTTTTTTTTTTTGGTCCTGTTGTGGGCCTGAATTCTGGGCCTGGGCGCTGTCCCTCAGCTCTTCAGCTCAAGGCTAGCGCTCTACCACTTGAGCCACAGTCCCACTTCTGGCTTTTTTCTTTTTGCTTATGTGGTGCTGAGGAATTGAACCCAGGGCCTCATTCATGCAAGGCAAGCGCTCTACCACTGAGCCACCTTTCCAGCCCCTCTGCCAAAGTTTTCTGTTCTTTGTTATAATTGACATCTTGCTGTGATTCCCATTACCCAGTGCAGAAGAAAGTCATTTGTGGATAAACGCAATAAAATATACTTATCGAATTTTGTTACCCTTTTCTGAACCCAGACTTCATCATTATTGATTGGTGCATTATAAAATTAAACTAAAACTAGGCAACAGTGGGTCATGCTTTTATAATGCTAGGTACTCAAAGGCAGATATCTGGAGGAGGGCAGTTCAAAGCCTGTATAGGAATAAGACTGCATGAGTCTCCATCTCTGATGAACTAGCAAAATGCTTGTGATGGTTCTAGCTATGAGCATCAGCCATGAACAATAAAGCTGAGTCAATGTGATTGTTTCTAATGCATTTATAAGATTATTTGTTTGTTGCTTTGTATGTCCCTCCCCCACAGTATAATCCCTGCTTTCACTGTGTTTGAAGTTGGTATAATTTGTGGAGGGGAAGGGGAAAAACAAATCATTTAAATAGGGATACAGGTGGAGCCATTGCAATAATGAGATGTACAAGTTGTTATACTGAAAACGAACTTTACAACTTTGGGTAGGGGGATGGGGGGGAGAGTGTTAGGCGGGGAGGATGGAGGGTTGGGGGGGAGGATGGGAAGAGATGGGAAGGGGAAACAAAGGAGGAGGCTACAATGCTTGATAGGAAATGTACTCATTACATTGTCCATGTAATTGTAACTCCTCTGTACAGTATTTTCACAATAAAAAATAATAAATAAATAAAAAAGAAAGCTGAGTCAGAAATTAAGTCCCTGAGCTCAAACACATCCATCATCACCACCACCACCACAAGAAGTCATACCAGACAGAATACACCATGTGTTCTTACTTTACCCTTGAAATGTGATCTCTGACTACAGGTGATACTACCATGATATCTGTCATCTCTGACTACAGGTGATATTACCATGATATCAGAACTTACTGAGTTAACCAGCTATGCTTTATTTGAAAAGGTAAAATATTTCTTCTACATCTGTATCAACTTACACTTATTTTGTGTCCAAAATGGGAATGATCATGACTTTTACCAACTTGAAAATGGTCTCTATTTAAAACCACTGGAGAATTCCAATGCCCAAATTTTATAGAAAAAGAACATGGAACATGCAAAAACTATGTTCAGTATTAATCCTAGCATCTCTACTTCATTTACATTCTGATGACCATAATATTCCACAAAGTCTAACAGAAAAGCTCAAGAGACTTATCTCCAGTTAACCAACACTAAAGCCAAGAATTAGCATTGTGATTCAAGTGGTAGAGCTACACCTTTGAGTGGAAAATCAAAGTGATAAAATCTCTATATGATCTTGGACAAGAGTCCAGGCCTTGGTGACGAATATGACATTGACAAATGAATATGCTATAGACATATACCTGCTAATAGTTTGGAAAGTTTTGTTGTTGTTGTTGTTGTTAACTTTCAGGACTGAAGGGTTTCCTCAAATAACTATGGTTCTGACTGCAGCAATATTGATAGCTGATTTTGTGATCTTGGATGGGGAATTCAATGTATCTCTCTAATGACATATTCAGTTTACCAAAACTCTTAGAAGAGGAAATATGAAACACCATTTAATAAGAAACGCTATTTGTGTCCAAGCATTGGTGGGTTCATGCCTGTTATGTTAAGTATTCAAGGAGGCCGAGATCTTAGGATTGTGATTTGAAGCTAGCTAGGGCAGGAAAGTTTGTGAGATTTTTATCCCCAAATAACTACTTTAAAAATCTGTAAGTGGATATATAGCTCAAGCATTAGAGTGCCAGCCTTAAGTGAAAAGGCCAAAGGAGATTGTGAAACACTGAATTCAAGCCCTAATACCAGAAGAACAACAAATAAATGAACATCCTCTAGTATTTTAAACCACGGTAAACGTTCTCACATTCTAAAACAGTCCCTAAATTCTGACACTCTTAAAACAACATCTTCAACACTTAACAAAAGTAAAAAAAATGGAAAAGAAAGCTTTAAATTATATAATAAGTTTATGTAAAACTTGTAAATTTTCTTGACCAACTGTGTTCTAGTCTCTGCCCAGGCCACAACACTGCTTAGATCTCCTGGCTTGCACTTGCACTATATCACTATACATATCACTATATATATATATATATATATATATATATATATATATATATATATATATGTGTGTGTGTGTGTGTATGTGTGTGTGTGTGTGTGTGTACACATATACATGTATGCATTGTATAAATGTACTATATATATAAATATAAATATAAATATATATATATACATATATATATATGGGGTTCTTGCAATATATTTAGTATATCATGAACAGGCACCAACTTCCATTCTGTACACTCTTCAAGCAGGTTCTAAATGACTTAATACTAAAGAATTTGTCTTCTGGAAAATAGACCAGAAGAGAAATGCCTTAGAATTATGTTTTAAAAGACCCTATTAAATACTTCTGTGCACTAAAGCAGTCATTAATCTTCATAGTATTGACCCTTGGCTAAAAGTGTCCTGGCTGCAAAGATATAAGACATGGACCACAATTCTATCAGGAAATGTAAAGCTAAGAGCCAGTCTTAATAATCCTTAGAAGACAGATGGCCTTGGATGCTGTATCTGTCACAGATTAGTCAGGAGAAAGAATCCACAGAGTAATTTAAACAAGAGGGAAGTTCAATAGAAAGAACTATGAACTATAGGAAAGTATTTGGGTAATAAAGTGTTGGCTAATAAAATAAGAATAACTGCAAAGAATATAGACACAGAAATGTAGGAGTGAGAGCAAAGTATTGTGGACTCACAGAATGACAAAGGAGTTGTTATTGCTGGGCTTGTGGAAACATAATGTCTGGCTGGACACTGCTGTGGTTTGCAGGTGACTGTAGATGGATAGAAGGGTCCTGCTTGTTAGGGAAGCTGGGTGCACTACAAGAGCTTGTCCATGAGCACCCAGAATGAACTCAGAATGTGAATACAAAACACTCTGTGCTACATCTTGCACCCTCTGTAGGCTTTCATCTAGGAATTCTGAAGTGAAACAACTAGGTGAATGTGGAGTTTCTTTGTGGAATGCACTGCTGGTTTTATATCGTATGTGTGCTTATGACTGACCTTAGCCTGGATATTTACAGTCCCTGGTCTTCAAATCCCCTTTATGGTAAATAGTCCCTCCTTTGTATGAGAGTCCAGGCCAATGACATCATCACTGTTTAAAGATTTGAGTAAAACTTAAATCAAATCTTTACACACATTTTTTTGCATGGCAAATAACTCTTTTCAGAACCAATGACTGTTTTAAAATGTGTTTCATAAGTATTTTTGCTCAATTAATAAATTATAATTTACAAAAATAAAGTAAGTGAGGCAACCAAAAGTCTGAAACCACTTGCATTCACATCTATGAAACCAACAGTAATAAATCCATGTATCCAGGTGGGTAAGATTCAGGAATGAAACAGAAATAGAGGAAGCATCTTTATAGATAATATACGAGTCTTACTTCATGTGTGTGTGTTCAGATATTTTTCTCATCTAGTCTTTTATTCATTGATTATCATTTATCTTTCTCCACCCCTTACTTCCTCCCTCTTTGCTGTCTCTCTCTCTCTCTACACCTATCCCTCTCCCCCTGCCTCCATTCTTTTCCTCTTCTTGAAGACATCTTAAATAATAGACCCTGTCTTGTAAACTTGTAAATTAATGACAAGTTTCATTTCTCCTCATCTTCCTCATCCTCATCCTTCTCCTTCCTCCTCCTCGCCGTTGTCCTTCTGTTCCTCCTGTTCCTCCTGTTCCTCCTGCTCCTCCTGCTCCTCCTCCTCCTCCTCCTCCTCCTCCTCCTCCTCCTCCTCCTCCTTCTGCTCCTCCTCCTCCTCCTCCTCCTCCTCCTCCTCCTCCTCCTCCTCCTCTTCTTCTCCTTCTTCTTCTTCTTCTTCTTCTTCTTCTTCTTCTTCTTCTTCTTCTTCTTCTTCTTCTTCTTCTTCTTCTTCTTCTTCTTCTTCTTCTTCTTCCTCCTCCTCTTCTTCTTCCTCCTCCTCTTCTTCCCACCAGCCCTTTAACAAATAACTGATTAGAATTCATGGTCTTTTGATTGCTAGGCAGTGCTCCACTACTGAGCTATATCCACAAGTAATTTCTAATGTTTAAATATTCTTTACTTAGGGGTTCAAAACTTTTGCACAGGTCAGAATGGACCTTAATTCCTCTTTTTTTATTGTGAAAATACTGTACAGAGGGGTTACAATTACATGGGCAAGATAATGAGTACATTTCTTATCAAGCATTGTAGCCTCTTCCTATGTTTCCACTTCCCATCCCTTTCCATCCTCCTCCCCTCCCTCCCACCCAATCCTCCTCCCCCCTGGACCTTAATTCTTCTACCTGAACCTCTCATTGTGAAGACTACAAGCATGTATTCTCAGGCTCAACTGTTTTGTGTTGTTTTGTTCCTTGAGTTAAGGTCTTTCTAACTTTGTACCTAAACATTCCTGTAATTTCAGAGGCAAGGATTGCATTTTTGAGGGCCAAGTTGAATGAAAAAAATAAAAATAAGTTAGCAAGCTCTCCTCTCAACTTAATTCACATTTAACTAGTGTAGTGGTATGCAAATGCAATCCCAGCTATAAAGGAGATCTATCGCCTATATAGAAAAATTGTGATCCTGGCTTAGGTAAAAAACAGAAGACACTATTGGAAAAATAAATAGATAAATAAATAAATAATAAATGAATGAAGGGTCTGTGGTGTACACTAAGGGTAAAGAACCTTTGTAAATATAAAAGAACCTGTGTTCAAACCTTTAGCATGGAATTTAATCAGGACTATTTGAGAAGTCTTGATAAACTGTAAGATAACCATTCTTCTATGAATCAATTACAAAAGACAATAAAACTGTGTGAGTTGGATTCTAAAAAGAACATAAAACTGGTGGAGACACCTTAGTCAATGTCCAGAGGGCCATTTCATTTATACCACTAAATGCTTATATTAGGAAGTAATAAATTCTAAAATCGATGATCTATTAAAATTGGACTTAAGATAAAATCAGAGTAAGTATAAATGAAGAAATAAAACCTTTAATGAATCTCTTTAACATTGACAATTGTTGTCATTTGGTGTTCTGGTCATAGGGCTTCAACTCAGGACTGAGTACTACCTCTGAATAATTCCACTTAAGTCTAGAACTCTACCTCTTAGGCCACTGCTCCATTTCCATGTCTTTGGCAGTTAATTGAAAGTAAGAGTCTCATAGTCTTTCCTGCCCAATTTGGCTTAGAATTTTGATACTCAGACTGCAGCCACTTGGGCAGTTTGGATTACAGGTTTAGGAGCCAGTGTTGACTTTGTTGAGTTCTTATACTTTCCATCGATGTCATTCTCAGGTATGATAATAGTAAGATACCCTGTGATGACCTGGATTCACAAAAAAATTCTTCCTTCCCTCCATGGGAGAGTAGAAGTCAAATTTCCTATGGTATTCAAAATCACCCACCCCAGTAGCACAACCCTTTCTTTTCCTGTTAATACAGATGCAGGAGGAATCTAAAATGGCCTGAAGCTTGGTTAACTTCCAGTTCAATGGTATTACTGTGAAATCATTTTCCTCTTCAGTAAGACCTCTACACTATCAAAACATAAGCTCACAAGCAAAAACTTTCTAGTAGGTTCTGAGGGTTAATGAGCAATAGTTCTTCCATTTGTATCTTTTACCTCTACACCTGTGACTCTTAGCTCTGGAAGAAAAATGTTGTAAAGGCTGAATACAAAACAGTAAATAGGACCATGCCTCAGTACTGTATGGTATTGCCAAGTAGTAGCAACTATACTTGGGCCTTCAAACAGCTGATCCTTTGTTTCCTTATTCATTGAATTGGATAGTATGTCACATGACAAGAATTCATGCCATCACATGACAGGGAATTCCATGAGCATGCAACTGTTGCTATACTTCATTTTCTGTGAAGTGAGTTTTGGGGTCAAAAGCAAAGTTATATGAGCTCTCCATCATGTGGACATTTTTATCCTACTTGGAGCAAAAGCTTTTTCTGCAAGAAAGTAAATCTGTATTTAAAGTATGTACAAATTCAAATGAAATTGCATCAACCTTTCCACAATGGAGATGGTCCTCCTCAGGTAATGTTGGACTACTGGGAGCACAGTGTTAGTGTCTGCTATTGCAGACTAGCTGTTTAGCAGGAGTTATTGGCAGGTCAACATTGGCAAGGAGAATCCATGATGTTGAACTTTTATATATAACCCCTGTCTTGTATCTCTGACTACATTGGCCATGAACCCATTGAGAAACAACAGATTGATAGACTGAGTAGATGATTGGATTCTCTAAACAGGTATAGATGTCTGTTCTTGGGAGAAATGGTATGATTCTCATCATCTAACTTCCTCCTTTGCTGAGGTCACTTTCAGGTGAGCATTCCTGTGGGAATTCACAGATGTCTTCATCCATATGAGAAGTACACACACTTACTTGTGGCTCTTTTCACCTAGAGAAGTCCATGCAGATACCTCATTAATGACTTACCTTGTTAAAAACTTACAATTACCCAGTGAGTCCATCTAATATTTTCAAGTTCTAAACTATTCTACTAAGTAAAATCTTGTCATTGTCCCATGTATCAGTACATCATCATACATCTGGCCATTTCTCCTTAGTAAAGAGAACAATTAG
Source organism: Dipodomys merriami (assembly GCF_024711535.1). Classification (NCBI taxonomy): domain Eukaryota; kingdom Metazoa; phylum Chordata; class Mammalia; order Rodentia; family Heteromyidae; genus Dipodomys; species Dipodomys merriami. Next base: position 42,909 of record NW_027203146.1, read on the forward strand.
TGACTCTATTTGAGCTCCTGACCATCAAAAGAACTGTCATTTACCTTTTTTTTCAGAGAGATACAGAAGGTTGAATGTAGAATCACAGTTGACTACTTTCATGTGTGTGTTAGCCGTGGGTTGTGCAAAACTAACTGTAAGCCATATCTAAATAATCCATTCTTTATTCAGCTGCCCAAAAAAACATCTCAAATACTCATTGATGTCCACTTGTGTAGAGATATCCTGACAGCAGGATGGACAATGGACATTTTAAGGAAATTTTTCATATAAATAATTTGTCTGTTTTTAAGGCCTGCATTTATTCCACTTCTTTGCGAAAATGAAATGTTTATACTAACATACAACTTTATGGCTTGGTGAATCAGACAATAGTCAGTTCAAGATGGATAGCACAAGCTGCATCGTGACTGTGACCTATAAATAAATGATCAATCTCCACTCAAGGTCCTGTAGCAAGCTAAGAAATTTATTTCAAAAATGAGTAGGGTTGGGGCTTGGAAGGTGACTCAGTGGTAGAGCACTTGCCTTGCATGCCTGAGGCCCAGAGTTTGATTCCTCAGCACCACATAAGCAAAAAAAAAAAAAAAGCTGGAAGTGGCGCTGTGGCTCAAGTGGTAGAGCACTAGCCTTGAGCTGAAGAGCAGAGAGACAGTTCCCAGGCCCAGAGATCAGGCCCCATGACCGGAAATTTAAAAAAATGAGTAGGTTCATTTTTTTTCCTTAAATAGCATCAGGACTTTTGCCAAACTTTAAGTACTTGCACAGTGATTCATTCCCATAGTAAAGGCTCTAACTAGCATTCCTCTTCTTTGCCATTGCCAAACATCGTTGCATGTGTAGGATAATGGAACTCAATGTCAGAACCACTTACACCCGAGTCTGGGCCTGTCGCAAAGCCTTCTCTTCTGGGCTACAGTCTAAACGAGGATATTTTAGGTCATACAGATGGTATGTGTTTGTACATTCCATTACATATCCCCTTTTTGTTGAGAGAGGCCTGATCAACTTGTGCCTAAAGATGAGCATCTTGACTCCTCCAACACCCTACCCCAGCCCATAAAGGTTGAAGGGTCTTAAACTTGCTACAATTCATTTCATGCTGGACACTACAAATGTATCAACAGAAACTACAGAGACTTTGCTTATGTTGCTTCATCAGGTCTAGTCAACTTAAGGCCTCCATTGCAAAGGACTAATATGGTACTTTTTGAAAGAAAATGTTAGGATTTACTACTCTTGCGTTTTATTTATTTTTCTTTTTTATCACAATGAGATTTGATCTCAGGGACTTGTGCTTGCTAGGCTGGCACTTCACCTCTCAGTCATGCCTCCACTATGCTCTTCATTGATTATTTTTTAGATAGGAATTTGATTCCATCCTGGGCAAACTCCTGGAGTATTATTGGCCTACTTTAGTCCTCCCATAAATGCTGAGATATCAGAAGATTTCCATATTGTCTAGCTTCCCTAAATTAAGATGAAGTCTCTCAATTTTTTCTTCCTGGGCTAGTCTTCCTGGTTCCATGGAGTGTGTAATGACTGGTGCTCATCGCTGTATCCAGGTACAGATGGAGAAAGGGTCTTGACAAATTTTCTGCACAGACTGGTCTCAAAACTGAATTCTTTTATCCCAGCTTCCTAAGGAGCTAAGATCATACACATAAGAATCAAAATACATGAGATTTTTATTTGTTGAATGTCATTAATGAATTATTTAGTGTTCTTTGTGGTCCTGACCACAAATTCTTGAAAAAATGTTAATCATGATCAGCTTGTAATTTTCAATTAGTTAATTCAAATTATTCTTTGTAGAATTTCTATAAACTGATAACTTTAAGATATTTGAAATGTGACAGAGTTCATCTACACCTGTTTCTTTTCTTAATATGATAGGTATACTTAGTAAAAATATAATTTTTTTGTTATCCTATATAGGTAACTTTAGTACTGGGTATTATCTGCTAAGAACTTATACAAATACTAAATACTAAAACAAAATTGTGGATAGAAACAAAACTTTTTTAAATCATTGAAATGTAATTATTCATGTCAAGATTAATTTTTAGTTTGTTGAAATATATTGGTAGATATTAACTGATTTCAGGGAAGCCACAGTTACTAATCCATGGTAGAGGATTTTTCAGACTGAACTATTTATACAAAATACCTATTTCGTTTTGTAATTATTAAAGGTTAACACATATACATCCAATTTTATTGTAGGCATTAGTGACTGCTATTTAAATCAACAAAAATATTATTCAACATAAATACAGTTTTAGGAACAACTTATTTTACTAGCACATTTAGAAATTGTTAGTCATGCATGTAAACTTTTTATGTATTTATCTGTTTTGTCATGACTCAAGTCTGCAACCCTAGCTGATGAGATCTAAAGGTCATTTTTCAGAGCAAGCCAAGGCTGAACAGTCAATTAGACTCTTATTGACAATTAACCAGCCAAAAGCCAGAAATGGAATTATGGTTCAAGTGATAAAGCATCTGCTTTGAGTGAAAAATCCAATCAAGAGCTCAAAGTCTTAATACAAGCATTGTTATAGGCAGAAAATTAAATAATAAAAAGATAGGTGCCCCTGGCTCATGCCTGCAATGGTAGCTACTCAGGAGGGTTCAAAGCCAGCCTGGGCAGGAAAGCCGGAGAAATTCTTATCTCCAATAAACGACCAGAAAACCGTAAGTGGCACCTCAGCTCAAATGATATAGCATTAGCCTTGAGCTGAAGACCTGAGGGACAGTGCCCAGGCCCAGAGTTCAAGCCCCACCACTGACAAAAAAAAGTTATAATAATAAGTTAATATTAAATCTATATGGTGAAAGTTTTGCAATTATTTAAAATACATCTAGAATCACTCTCATATTAAATATATTAATAATAACTGCACTTTTTATTTTTTAGTTCATTAAAAATATTATAATCTTGGGAAAGTAAATTAATGTTTCCCAAGGCTATGTGATAGCCTGTATGATATTCAAACTATTTGACATAACGTTCCCAGAGTAGAGGGGATAGCTACCAAGATAGAAATCAAAGAAGCATATGTAAAATCTTCTATGCCTCTGTGGGTGCCAGTGGCTCACACCTATAATCTTAGCTACTCAAGAGGCTAAGATCTGAGGATCGTGGTTCAAAGCCAGCACGGGCAGGAAAGTCCATGAGACAATCATCTCCAATAAACCACTAGAAAACCAGAAGTCGTTCTGTGGCTCAAGCAGTAGAGCATTTACCTGGAGCTGAAGAGCACAATGACAGCACTCAGGCCCAGAGTTCAAGCCCCAAGACAGACAAAAAAAGAAAAAAAAACCTTCTATACTGATGGCTCATACTTTAATCATAGTAATCAGAAACCTGAGATCTGAGGATCATGGTTTGAAACCAGCCTAGGTAGGAAGTCTATGAGAATCTGAGATTGTCATAGCATTTTAGAGGCCTTCAAAGAGTCCTTTCCATATAGTACCATGTTTTAGAAAAGAAATTCATCAACAATACTACCTACCTCAATCCAAATAATGTTGAAATAAAGCAACAAAATTATTCTGTTTTAAATGATCAAATATCTTTGGTTAATTTAGAGTTAATGTAAACTGAAAATTAATTCATGCATTTTTTCCTTATTTTTTTTAAAAAGTGTAGCTTTTCCTTCAGGTATGACTTGGGTACGTGAATGTCATCCTTTCTCACATTTATTCAGTAGGGCATTGTCCAAATACTAGCAAGCAATTCAGTATCATTACTGTTTTTGGTATCTATAATTTATATCCAATCTTTCTCAGATGGAGTAAAACTGGATGACACATAAAAACCTACCCTATATGAACAATTTTATACTGCTTGTGAGTGCAAGAGACAATCAGAAAATGAATGTTATAATTCACTTTCCTCTAGAAGAAAATTGTAATTATAATCATTTGTGAATATCATCTAGAAACCTTCAGTTAAACCTCAGGTAAGTTCTGTGGACTGTGTTCTGTTTTCTCCATATGTATGCCAAACGCAATAACATAATTCCCGTACTTGTTTATTTACACATCAGGATGCCAAAGATACACAAATTCCACTACACTTAGAATGCAATCTCACTAGCATTTAAAACATGCAAGACAGAAGAAAACAGTTTAAATGTTTTGATGAAAAAGAACAAAATGTAAATAAAAAAGAGATTAATAAAAATAGAAGAAAAACTAATGTAAAGTCACTCTGAGAAAAATACAAAAGCATGAAAATCCAACTTGTTCTCAAACAAAATAACATAATAGAAAACTGCAAGGCTGAGTAAAAACTGCAAGGCTGCTACTTGGAATTAATAAAATGGATTTGAGCTGCAAAACAAAGTCATTGCATCACAGTTCAAACTGGGTTAGAATAACTCTAGATGAAATGATAACCTGCAATTTCCAGAAATTAAAAGAAAAGAAAGGAAAAATGGAAAAGAATGTAAGCTGAACCGAAACTGAGAGGAAGTGTGAAGGTCATAACTAAAATTGACAGCTGTAAACTGGCATGCCATCATTGAGTTTCCCCCAGTTAAGTATTTGCTATATGTTGCTATGATTCTGTAATGCAGTTTGAACTCTGGTATTGTGATACTCACATAATTGCTCTTTTGAACAGAAATGCTGTCACTATCCATGATCTTTTATGTTTTCATATACATCTTAGAGCTGATTTTTCAATTAAGTAGGGCATGGTGTTGAGCGTCTGGTGGGTACTGAATTGAACTTGTAGGTTGTTTTGAAAGAATAGACCCTCTTGTCCGGGTTGGGAATGTGGCTAGTGGTAGAGTGCTTGCCTAGCATGCATGAAGCTCTGGGTTTGGTTATTTAGTACCACATAAAAAAATTAAAAAAAAAAAAGACAAGGTAGAAGTGGCGCTGTGGCTCAAGTGGTAGAGTGTTAGCCTTGAGCAAAAGAAGCTCAGGGACAGTACCCAGACCCTGAGTTCCAGCCCTAGGACTGGAAAAACAAAACAAAGCAAAACAATCAAATTCCTCTAGTCCATGATCATAAAATATCTTTATATCTTCTGGTGTCTTCCTCCCTCCACCCCTCTTTTCCCTCTTCACTCCCTCTTCCCTCCCTTTTCTTTTCTTTCCTTCTTCCTTCCTTCCTTAACTCTCTCTTTCCTTCCTACTTTTTTCTTTCTTTTTTATCTTTTCTTCCCCCTTGTAGAATTTTTTCATGTCCATGGTTAATTTTATACTCAGATTTCTGAGATTACTGTCAATGGAATTGTTTTATTAGAAATTTTTCCATTAGTAATGTATCATCCAAAGTACTTATGAGAATATTTTCTTATATAATTTTCATAGTACAATTTATAAAATCTTACATGTAACACATTCCTTATGATTTTCAATACTCACAAATTGTCTTTTTATAGTTACTATAATTCCTTATGATTTTCAATACGCACAAGTTGTCTTTTTATAGTTACTCTAATTATAGTGTTTTGTAACTATATTCATCTCATGAAAAAACCAACAATTGACTTAATATTTTGCATTTTAGGGATTTTTGTATTTATTGATTTTATTTATGTGTAACTATTTTCAATGTATATTCGTTTATGTTTTCTTCTTGTGATTTTTTTCAAAAATATTGAAGATTGGCTTTATATCCTTGGTTTTCATCTTTTTTCTAAGAAGTCAATTTATTACTATTTGTATTGAATAACCATTTTAGCCACAATGCTCAATTTTTTCTGCTGGGGAATCTTTAATTTTCAATTCTTTTGACTTATTCTTGGTAGATATTAATATAATTGCTTATAGAGGTTTTCTTAGCCTTACCTGTTCCTATCTCATAACCATTACAGTTGTAGAATGTGCTCAATGTTTTCACTTCAGTATTTTAGAATTTCTTGACTTTTAGTGAAATAAATATTCCATATAAACTCAAATGTAGTATTTCATGTTCAGAGAAATATTCTATCTCTAGCAATTGTATTGTGCTTTCTAATTTTGTTCTGATACCATCTTTGTTAGAAAATTTGTGTTCCTTCCTTGTTTCCTTCCTTGTTTCCTTCCTTCCTTCCTTCCTTCCTTCCTTTCTTTCCTTCTTTCTTTCTTTTTTCTTTCTTTCCTTTTCTATTTCTGTTTGTCCTGGGTGCTGTCCCTGAGGTTCTTTTTCTCAAGGCTAGTACTATATACCACTTGAGGCACAGCTCCACTTCCAAACTTTGGTGGATTAATGGAGAGAAGATTCTCATATTTCCTTGTTCCATTCATCCATTGAGGGGCATCTGGGCTGACCATATCTTGGTTATGGTGTATCTACAATGGAACTCTACTTATCCATTAGAAATAATGATATTGAACCATACATAAGGAAATGGAAAGACTTGAAACGGATTACGTTAGGTGAACTACACCAGACCCTGAGAAACACAGGCTGCATGTTTTCTCTCCTGAGTAGAAACTAGAATGTGCCTATAAATATATGTAAAAACACTGGGTGGCACCAAGCAGGTATAGATGAATTAAGTGAAGTATAATAGAATCTATGGTAAATGCAAGTAATAAAATTATTTAGAAAGGCTAAGGCAAAGCCTAACAAATTGAATACTAGAAAATATGTACTTGCAAGAGACAGAGTGAATCAAGAAGAGGGAACAGAAAAAATGAATGGGGGAAATAAGTAAAATGCAGACAAGAATGCAATGTATATGTCACAGAACTGAGAAAAATAAGAGGAGTGTGTGAATGAAAATCTTGAAGGGATGACTCAGATCAAGACGCATTATGTACATAATTTTTTTTGTTAAATGGCAAAAAATCAAATAAAACCTGCAAAATTAAGAAAAGTGAAGGAAGGGATAGTGTGAAGAGGTGGTTGAGAATGTTAACTTTATTTTATTTTATTTTGTTCGTGGGCCTGAACTCTGGGCCTAGGCGCTGTCCCTGAGATCTTCAGCTCCAGGCTAGAAATCTATCACTTGAGCCACAACACCACTTTGGCTTTTTCTGCTTTTGTGGTGCTTAGTAATCAAACCCAGGGCCTCATGTATGCAAGGCAAGCTATCTTCCCAGATCCAAGGGTGAGAATGTTAAAAGGCGTGACACTGATTTTCTTTTTATAAGACACTGTATTCATAAATTGATCTGTTGAATTGCAACTCCTTTGGACAACTATCTGAAAATAAATAAAAATATATATTTAAAAATATAAGGAACATGTGTCTATTGGCCATCTTTCTTTCTTCCTCAGAGAAGTTTCTCTTTAAGCCTTTAGCCCACTTATTTATTGGGCAGTTGTTTCTTTGAGGATTTGTTGTTGGCCAATTTAATTTTTTGAGTTCCAAGTATATTTTAGATATGAGGCCATTTTCCGTTGTATGGATAGTGAAGATCTTCTCCCAATCCGTGGGCTTTCTATTGATCTTGCTAGCTATGTTCTTTGCCATGCAGAAGCTGTGCAACTTCATGCAATCCCATTTGTCCAACCTTTCTTTGATTTGTTGGGTTTCCGCGTCTCTATTAAGAAAATTTTGGCCTGCGCCAAGGAGACCAAGGGATTCTCCTATTCCATCCTGTAATGTTTTCAGAGTGTCTGCTTTGACTTCGAGGTCTTTGATGCATTTAGAGTTGATTCTGGTGCAGGGTAATATATAAGGATCTAGCTTTAGTATTCTACAAGTAGTTAACCAGTTTTGCCAGCACCATTTACTGAAGAGGCTGTCTTCGTTCCATTCTATTTTTTTAGCTCCCTTATCGAAGATTAGATGGCTATAGGTCTGTAGGTTCATTTCTGGGTTTTCAATTCTATTCCATTGGTCCTGAGGTCTGTTCTTGCCGCGGACCGGGTTCTGTCGGGACGATGGAGGATACCTAGGGGAGGAACCTGGAATAGGACTGGGAGATGGCAAACAGACACATTAGGAGTGGATGCTGAGTGCTGAGTGCTGAGTGCGATTTAATGCAGAGGATAACAAACTTTTATAGCAAAAAGTCTCCATAAGAAAGGGCAAAAGGTTACATAATCTTGCTGCAGGGCTTCATTCTTGGGCGGTCACCAGCTGGTCGCCTGATAGGCACTTGTTTCAGGCTTTACCTCTATTTTTAAGAAATACAATTGGTTTCGATGATTGTCACCAATTAACCACTACTTTATTCTATAGAGGCCTTAACTGTCCCATTAAGATCTTTCCTGTTCCTTCTTTAATAGTAAGCACCAAGGAGACTTAGATTTAGCAAGTCTCTTAGTAAATGAGGAAGTTCTTTCTCCTAAGTAGTTATCTCAGCAATTGCCATACATTCTTTCTGTTCTAGCCGTGCCTACAACTTTTTGTAAATTTCTTACAATTCCTTCTGCTGGAGTGACTTTGTGAAACCCCCAATACTTTTATATTTACTTATAACTTGTCTACTAGCCTCCATAAGAGGGGTTTCAGGGTAGCACTTAACTCTGGTGAGTTAGTCATATTTTTAAGACACTCATCAGATATTGGAGTCGTCAACACTCTTAAGAAAGAGCTTTGAATAAGGGAACGTTGACAATGAGTAAGTACAATGAGCAGTAGAAACAGTAAAAGATTAATAGGCACTCTTATGAGGAAAAGATAGGCAGAAACACATCTTTTCCAGGGGATTTTGCCAGCCTTTTCCCAGGAGTAGGCCTCTTAGAAGCCCTATTCTCCGAGGTAGACTTCGGTGAAGTCCCAAAACTTGGAGATAGGTTTCTGTAAAGCCCCATTCTCTGAGGTAGACTTCGGTGAAGTCCCAAAACTCAGAGATAGGTATCGAGGCCCCTATCATGGTCTGATAGATGGTTTCCCATGCTAGGCAGACTCTACTGGGGTCGGCGTGGCATGTTCTTGTGCCAGTACCAAGCTTTTTTGATTACTATGGCTTCATAGTAGAGTTTGAAATTTTGTATTAATATTCCTCCACCAGCGTTCTTTCCATTGAGGAGCATTTTGGCTATTTGGGGTCTTTTATTGCTCCAACATCCCTAGCCATAAAAGAAATGCAAATCAAAACAAAATTGAGATACTACCTCACCCCAGTTAGAATGGCTGAAATCAAGAACTCTAATAACAAATGCTGGAGGGGATGTAGACAGAAGGGAACATTATTGCATTGTTGGTGGGAATGTAAACTTGTTCAACCACTTTGAAAAGTAGTATGGAGGTTCCTCAAAAGACTCCACATAGAGCTCCCCTATGACCCAGCAATCCCACTTTTGGGCAGTTACCCAAATTTTTACAAACAAGACCACAATAAAGCTACCAGCACAACTATGTTTATTGCAGCATTATTTACCATAGCTAAGATCTGGAACCAACCCAGATGCCCCTCAGCAGATGAATGGATCAAGAAAATGTGGTATATATACACAACGGAATTCTATGCCTCCATCAGAAAGAATGACATTGCCCCGTTTGTTAGGAAATGGAAAGACTTGGAAAAAATTGTATTAAGTGAAGTAAGCCAAGCCCAAAGAAACATAGGTCCCATGGTTTCCCTTATTTGCAATATCTAGTATATGTATGAGTCTAGCAGAAAAGGTCAGATAAGGTGATGTTAGGAAAATGAACCCTAAAATATGTATTTAAACGGTTTTTTTCTTTCATGCATTTGTTTCTAATGCATTTATAAGATGATTTCTTTGTTGCTTTGTATGTCCTTTCCCCACAGTATAACCCCTGCTTTCACTGTATTTGATGTTCGTATAATTTGTGGAGGGGAAGGGGAAAAACAATTCGTTTAAATAAGGTTACAGTTGGTCCCGTTGCAGCAATGAAAATACAAGTTGTCATGTCAAAAACGAACTTTACAACTTTGATGGGCGGGAGGATTGGGTGGGGATGGGGGGAGGCTGGGAAGGGATATGAAACGTAAATTAAGGAAGAGGCTACAATGCTTGATAGGAAATGTACTCATTTTCTTCCTCATGTAATTGTAACCCCTCTGTACAGTATGTTCACAATAAAAAAATATAAGGAACAAAGAAAATCTTAATATTACCGCATATGCTGGCTCAAACTGTGCTCCTTAGCTCTCAGCCTCCTGAGTACCTCTGGTTTCTCCAGTTTACAGCATGAGCCACAGGCTAATGACGTTTTCTTTAATGCTATTTTTCCTACTTTTCTTTCATTCTTTTGTTTTTGTTTTCACTATACTGTGATCAGATTCAGAGATTTGTACACTAGCACTTTATCACTGAGCTACACATCCAACATCCCTTTCACTTTTACACCAAAACAATCTGTTATCATCTACTACAGTGACATGAAGTTTTTTCTATTTTTCTTCCTATTTTACATGTATTCAACAAACCCATACACATACATACATTCATACATACATAGAGAAGAGAAAGAAAAATGTTAATTGTATTTAAAAACTTGTTTTTCTAGCAAATTGACTTAATTTTTGTAATGCTATTACTCATGATAAATTATTTGTTATGTGTACAAATTTCACTTTAGGTCACAGTCCTGACATTTTTCTTCCTTCATTTAGTACTTATTTGAGTTATTTTCAATCATTATTTCATTTCTTCTTCTCATGTTTGGATTCTTTTGTTAAATAGAGTCAAATCTATTATCTCTCAAAGAGTTCAATCTAAAAGTGTGAATATTTTACTTTAAGACTCAGTTCGAAAATACTTTTAATACTCCATAAAATGGTGAGGTAAACTGTTTGGAAATTAAATATATTTTTTACCTCTTTAGACCATGCTCATTCATACAGTTGCTTAATGGCTGTGACACACTCATCATAACTTAGCTGCTGCAGGAGGGATAGAGATGAATGCAACATTCACATCAATACCTCATGCCTGCAATATTCTGTTTTGAAGCAGGCCCCCCAAATTTATAGCTCACCTGTGTTTGCTGGTAATTTAAAGAGTGATGACAGAAAATGAAGAGAAGGAAGAGCTAATGAAAATTGGGAGCTATGCTCCTTTTATATGTCAATATCCAAGAGAAATACATAGATAGTCCTTTATCATAAGAAATCTTATTCAGAAATAAGATTTCTTAAAAAAGGGTTAAAATCTGAGGAGACACAGGCTGAGGTGACCTCTGGCATATTCAATCAACAATGGAAAATTTAAGGTTTCTCTGGAGAATGGTGTTATGAAAGATGGCTAACTGATCATTGTAGCATTATATGAGAGCTTGCTTCACAAATGTTTACAGTTGACATCACAGATTGCTTTGTTGGATTGACCTCTCAAGACTGTAAGTATGGCTAGGATTTTTGAATACATTCTAGGTGGTCCTTGAGCTCAAAATTCTGTGCATTGGAAACATTTCTGTTACAGTTTCTGTTATCAGGGAATGAAAATGTGTGAATCTTTCCTTTATGTATGCCAGTCCCAAGTTCCATTTTGCCAGGATCTGACAAGGAAATCCAGTATAATTCTAAAAATTTCACCTAGGAAGGATTTTTGGAGAGGCCCGGTGATATGAGGAAATGAGCCATGCAGGTTCTTGGTGAAATATGTGCATGGACTAGGAAAAACAGTGAATGCCAAGCTCTGTGTAAAAGCATGTGTCACTCACAGAAGTTTCTTCTTGCAAAATCTCTAAAATCCTTCCCCTGTTTTCCTTTCCAGCTAGTGGGCATCATTGGCTCTTGCTCTGGACTTGGATTTTTCATCTTAAAGATAATTTGAATGTATTTACTATTATTTGCATTATATTCTCATAACTCACTTTTTCTTTTTTTTCCTGAAGGATATTTTTTTTTTTATTTTCTACAAAACATTAAATGAAGTTGCAAAAACACAGTGAAGAACTAATAGGTGCATACCGTGTATTAGACAAATAAACAATCTGAGAGATCTATTTTTCTGATGGTCTTTATTCTTATTTATCTGCTAATTACTGGAAATTATAGTCAACACATGAAAATTGAGCAACTCTATGGCTATAATTAAGGTATAAAGATAATGTCAAATATATGTCAGGCTAACAATGCATCACATTTATATTCAGTCATTATTATGCTACAAGTTCTTTTAGCTTCAGTTATGCAATTATTTAATTCGTTCTTTTTGTAGTAATACTCATAAGAGTCCATCAAAACGATTGGTTAATTGAGTAAAATCTTAAACATATTTACAAGAGAGCAAAAGACTCATTATTCTATAGAATTATATTTATCGATTTATTGCTCTTTCTTTCAGTTGCTCTTTCTAGAAGAATTTTTTTTTCTTTTTTTTTCTTTCTTTTTTTTTTTTTTTTTTTTTTTTTTTTGCTATCATGGGGCTTGAACTCTGGGCCTGGGTAAAGTTACTCAGCTCTTCAACTCAAGGAGAACACTCTACCACTTGAGTCATAGCGCCACTTCCGTTTTTTTTTTTTTTCTGGTGGTTTATTGGCAATAAGAGTCTCACGGACTTTCCTGCCAGAACTGGCTTTGAACCACGACCTTCAGATCTCAACTTTCTGAGTAGCAAGGATGAAAGTCGTGAGCCATCAGTGCCAGGCTATAAATTATTTTTTATTTATAAAAATAATTAATTCAATCTGTAGAACACTTTTCCCTACTAGATTAGTAAAGATAAAAGAAAGATAAGTCATACTTCTGAGAAAATGACATATTGATTACATAATTGTTTTCATGAAGAGCTCCTTAAACACAGACATGTTAAAATACTTTATTTAAAACATTACCCTGCAATCTGAGAATGTTGCCTTAAATATGTGATGAAGATCTTTCTGGCCTGAAATTTCTCCTTCTCATCGAAGGAAAATTGGTTGCATTTTAAGACAACTTTAACAAGTTGAACTAGATACTTTAAGAAATTAGTTGTAACCTAAATATTGAACTAAAATATTCTCTAAGCCAGTTAAAATAAATGTACTGCTTCTTGTTGAAGAGTTGAGTAATTTGTTTTGTTTTGTTTTGTTTTTTGGTCGGTCATGGGGTTTGAACTCTGGGCCTGGGCGCTGTCCCTGCACTCTTCAGGTCAAGGCGAACCCTCTACCACTTGAGCCACAGTGCCATTTCCAGAGTTGAGTAATTTGTTACATACTAACATCACTCAACTTGACAAACCATTGTAAGTACTATGATTGAGCTTTATACTTCAAGGATGTTGTCACATATCCTCTAGCATATACGTCATGATAATATTTGTAGAGATACATGGTAATTCTCTTTGAACAGACTGTACTAAGTATAATCACTAGAAAAACAATGGGAGTTGTTATATGGTGAGAGTAGCATATTTTATGTAAGGTTACACATTCAAAGATTAAGTATTATGATTTTTATATAAGAGAGACTATATTTTGGTCAATTTTTACGTCAAAAAATGCAATCTAAATGCTTTTTTATCTATCATTTTAAATATTGTTCTTATATTTTTATCTCAATTAACTTTCCACAAAACTTAAAAAATATCCTCTATGGTGAATTCATTGAAGATATAGTGGATCATTTGAAATACTTTATGTTTCTTAGTATACAGAAAACCATGTAATAAGTGTTCTATTATTATATTTTAAATAAATGAGTATCTGAACATATGTGTGTCTCTTTTTAACAGATAGTTGTAGTCTAGCATGGGTAGTAAAATATATTAAATCAGTTGTTAGTTAAAATGATGAGTCATGAAATATTTGATACAATTTTATTTTCTGTTACAGATGATTATCCTCTCTAATTTTTTTAAAAAAAGAAGAAAAAACCTTGGATTCTTCAACTTTATTTTTTTTATTTTTATTTTATTATTATTTTTTTTTTTTGTCGGTCGTGGGGCTTGAACTCTGGGCCTGGACGCTGTCCCTCAGCTCTTCAGCTCAAGGCGAGCGCTCTACCACTTGAGCTACAGCGCCACTTCCGGTTTTCTGGTGGTTTATTGGAGATAGGAGTCTCACAGTCTCTCCTGCCCGGGCTGGCTTTGAACCGCGATCCTCAGATCTTAGCCTCCTGAGTAGCTAGGATTACAGGCATGAGCCACCGGCGCCCGGCCTTCAACTTTATTTTTATAAGAAAAAAAGGAAAGGAAACAAAGCATGAATTTTAAAACTTCCCTACACATTTTAATCTGTACATGTATGTGTGTGTGTGTGTGTGTGTGTGTGTGTGTACAATTTATTCAATTCATACCACTCAGCAAGTGTTTGGACATTATCCTAATCTATATGGAGCTGAAAATCATAACATACACACATACACACACACGTATGCAGAGAAAAAAAAACATAACTTCCTTCACTAAGGTGTGAACAAAAACTCTTGGAAATTTTTATCAAAGCTAATTAATTCAGTCTGCTTCAATAATATTGCAGTAGTCATGTTAAGGTGCCTTTCTGAAATTAGATGTTAGTGTGAAGTGCTAATATATTAAAATGAATTGAAACCATCTCAAATAATCACTAACCAGCATGTATTTTCATTTTGTTAGAGCAGTTCCAGATTTCAAAGGATCAAATATGCAAACCTGGGTGATTTGAGGAAAATAATTCTGAAACGTGATTGGTTGCTAAAGTCTTTTCTCAAAAAAGATCTATGAAGCTAGTTTTATTTGTGTGCTCTTAAATCAGTAAATTGATATCATGTCACTTAACTGGGCTAAACTACGCTAAGACAAACACAGCACAGTATTTTGTAAACTATATTTTTTAAAGTTATATACAATAAATAGCACTTCTATCTAATGGTGTCAATCAAATAATGGAGAATATTGGAAGAAAATTCACTGTAACATATGGTTAAGCTTACATAAAATATTCAGGCTAAAAAATTAAAAGGATTAAAAACAATGGATATACTGGGGATTTTTAACTGATTATTATTTGTTAATTAGTGGTGATAAAACATGAAGGAAAGCCCAAGTTTCACACATAAATAAAACTGACAAATGTATATTTCAGGTATGGAATATACTTCTTTTATGACTCTGAGAATAAAGCAAATAAACTTATATATATCCTTCCATTGCTACATTTTATTGTAAGCATGCCTCCAAACGGATTTCCAGCTAAGAGAGATTTAAGGTGTGCTTATGGAATATACTAATTATATCATACATTTGATCTCTGTAATAAAGTAACAGATACCATGTGTGAATACTATAATAAAACCCCTTTGAAGAAGTAACATTTATTTTTTAAAAGGCAATTATAAACAGATCTGGTCATATCAAAATGAACCCTTGTACAACATATTAATCCTAATAAAATATGTGGGGGAAAAAACAAACTGCAACATTGTGTTCCTTTACCTGAATGTTTATTTTTCAAAAAGGCTCCTGGTGATCTCTGGTAGCATCTCTAATGACTTGTTTCTTCTTAAATAACTTTAAATTAGTCAAATTATGAATATTTTATTTATCTCCATTCTTCATCCATAGAATTCAAATTATAATCCTTGTACCATTTATTCATTTTTCTTTACTAAACTGTGTCATTCTACTTTCCAGATTTATCATGAATGCTAACTCTTCTTTTTTTTTTCTTTTTTTTTAATTTAATTTTATTTTATTTGTGAACATACTGTACAGAGGGGTTACAATTGCATGGGCAGGATAATGCGTACATTTCTTACCAAGCATTGCAGCCTCCTCCTTTGTTTACCCTTCACATCACTTCCCAGCCTCCCCCCAGCCCCCCCAATCCCAATCCTTCTCCTTCCCCACTCCCCCTCCCGGCTCCCGCCCTCTCCCCCCCCCCCCCCGCACCAAAGTTGTAAAGCTCGTTTTGGATATGACAACTTGTACTTCTCATTGTTGCAACAGTTCCACCTGTATCCTTAAACAACTGGTTTTTCCCCATCTCCTCCACAAGTTATACTGACACCAAATATAGTGAAAGCAGGGGTTATACTGTGGGGAAGAAACATACAAAGAAACAACGAGATAATCTTATAAATGCGTTAGAAACACATGCATGAAAGAAAAAACATTAAAATACATATCTAAGGGTTCATTTTCCTGACATCACATTATCTGACCTTTTCTGCTTGACTCATACATATACTAGATTTTGCAAATAAGGGAAACCATGGGTACTATGTTTCTTTGGGCCTGGCTTAATTCACTTAATATAATTTTTTCCAAGTTTTTCCATTTCCTAACAAATGGGGCAATGTCATTCTTTCTGATGGAGGCATAGAATTCCATTGTGTATATATACCACATTTTCTTGATCCATTCATCTACTGAGGGGCATCTGGGTTGGTTCCAGATCTTAGCTATGGTAAATAATGCTGTAATAAACATAGTTGTGCTGGTAGCTTTATTGTGGTCTTGTTTGTAAACATTTGGGTAAATGCCCAAAAGTGGGATTGCTGGGTCATAGGGGAGTTCTATGTGAAGTCTTTTGAGGAACCTCCATACTGCTTTCCAAAGTGGTTGAACAAGTTTACATTCCCACCAACAATGAAGTAAGGTTCCTTTCTGTCCACATCCCCTCCAGCATCTGTTGTTGTTAGAGTTCTTGATTTTTGCCATTCTAACTTGCATTTCTTTTATGGCTAGGGATGTTGAACATTTCTTCATGTGTCTATTGGCCATCCTTCTTTCTTCTTCAGAGAAGTTTCTCTTTAAGTCTTTTGCCCACTTATTTATTGAGCAGGTGTTTCTTTGAGGATTTGTTGTTGGGGGATCTTTAACCCAACAAAACTCCCATGTATTGCCAGAAACAGTTCAATAACTTTCAAAATGATTTCCATGATTTCCAACCTTCTCTTTCTAAAAGCTAGATCTTATCTGAACACATCTGTCACAAATAACACATTGAAACACAAAATTTCCTAATGAGTTCTTCTATCGGTTTCAAGAAAAATCAAAATCCTAAAAAAGATTCTAAATCCTATATAATCCAAAGATTATAAATTTTTTTCTCAGCTATTTGAAATGAGGAGAAATCAGACCAGTTTCAAACACATAATTAATCAGATATTATCATTTTATATACGTATAGAATATAAGTAAATAAGATGCAAAGCATATTAGTTTATAGTGAACAATCCAAAGCCTCATGAAGACTGGAGAATTGACAAAGTATGCAACTGACATGCAAACGAAACTATCAAATGCTAGACTGCAGCAGCGATATTGAAGGAAGACAGCTTGTTAGAAAGCAATGAGGAATCAAGAAAGTGATCAGAGTTGAGGGGATGAAGTGGGTCAAATCCAACTCTCATATATTTTCAGGCTTGTTAACTTGCAACATCACGTACTACTATACACTACTTCCTTTTAAAATTAGTTGTCCCTCAATGAGAAAAGTGTGGCTGAAATTAGGAAAGCAACTCCATTTGTAATAGCCCCACAGAAATAAAATACCTAGGAATTAACTTAACTAAAGAACTGAAGGACCTCTATGATGAAAACTTTAAAATCATGAAAAAGGTAATCAACACAGAACTTAAAAAATGGCAAAACCTCCCATGCTCCTGGATTGGCAAGATTAACATCGTGAAAATGGCAATACTTCCCAAGGCTATCTACAAATTCAACGCAATACCTATCAAAATTCCACCCTCATTCTTCAAGGAAATAGAAGAGGCAATCCAAAAATTCATATGGAACAATAAAAGACCCCGAATTGCAAAAACGCTCCTCAACGGAAAGAACACTGCTGGAGGAATATTAATACCAAATTTCAAACTCTACTATAAAGACATAGTAATAAAAACAGCTTGGTATTGGCATAAGAACAGACCGCAGGACCAATGGAATAGAATTGAAAACGCAGAAATGAACCTACAGACCTATAGCTATCTAATTAAGAGAGCTAAAAAAAAAAATAGAAGGGAAGAAAGACAGCCTCTTCAGTAAATGGTGCTGGCAAAATTGGTTAACTACATGTAGAAAACTAAAGCTAGATCCTTATATATCACCCTGCACCAGAATCAACTCCAAATGGATCAAAGACCTTGAACTCAAAGCAGACACTCTGAAAACATTACAGGATGGAATAGGAGAAACCCTAGGTCTCCTTGGCTCAGGCCGAAATTTTCTGAATAGAGACCCGGAAACACAACAAATCAAAGAAAGGTTGGACAAATGGGATTGCATAAGGTTGCAGAGCTTCTGCAGGGCAAATGACATAGCTAGCAAGATCAATAGAAAGCCCACCGATTGGGAGAAGATCTTTACTAGCCATACAACGGACAAGGGTCTCATATCTAAAATATACTTGGAACTCAAAAAATTAAACCACCCAACAACAAATCCTCAAAGAAACAACTGCCCAATAAATAAGTGGGCGAAAGACTTAAAGAGAAGCTTCTCTGAAGAAGAAAGAAGGATGGCCAATAGACACATGAAGAAATGTTCAACATCCCTAGCCATAAAAGAAATGCAAATCAAAACAACATTGAGATATCACCTCACTCCAGTTAGAACAGCAAAATTCAAGAACTCTAACAACAACAGATGCTGGAGGGGATGTGGACAGAAAGGAACCTTACTTCATTGTTGGTGGGAATGTAAACTTGTTCAACCACTTTGGAAAGCAGTATGGAAGTTCCTCAAAGACTTCACATAGATCTCCCCTATGATCCAGCAATCGCACTTTTGGGCATTTACCCAAATGTTTACAAACAAGACCACACTAAAGCTACCAGCACAACTATGTTTATTGCAGCATTATTTACCATAGCTAAGATATGGAACCAACCCAGAAGCCCCTCAGTAGATGAATGGATCAAGAAAATGTGGTATATATACACAATGAAATTCTATGCCTCCATCAGAAAGAATGACATTGCCCCATTTGTTAGGAAATGGAAAAACTTGGAAAAAATTATATTAAGTGAATTAAGCCAGGCCAAAAGAAACATAGTACCCATGGTTTCCCTTATTTGCAAAATCTAGTATATGTATGAGTCAAGCGGAAAAGGTCAGATAATTTGATGTTAGGAAAACGAACCCTTAATTATGTATTTTAATGTTTTCGTTTCTTTCATGCATGTGTTTCTAACGCATTTATAAGATTATTTCTTTGTTTCTTTGTATGTCCCTTCCCCACAGTGTAACACCCGCTTTCACTTTATTTGATATCAGTAAAACATGTGGAGGAGATGGGGACAAACAAGTCGTTTAAGGATTTAGGTGGACCTGTTGCAACAAGGAGTATTACAAAATGTCATGTCAAAGCAAGCTTTACAATGTCGCTGTGGGGGGGGTGGAGGGGGGTATGATTGGGTGGGGGGTAGGGGGGAGGCTGGGAAGGGAGGTGAAAGGTAAACAAAAGAGGAGGCTGCAATGCTTGGTAAGAAATGTATGCATTATCCTGACAATGTAATTGTAACCCCTCTGTACAGTATGTTCTCAAATAAAATAAAATAAAATTTAAAAATAATTAGTTGTCCCTAATGACAAAGAGAACATAAAAGCTAACTTAAATCTCTAGTCTGTTTATTTTTTCCTGGTCAATAATTTCAAAGTCAATTGTGTCTCATGAAATACGCAATATTTCTTTCCCTATTGTAATTTCTAGCTCATGTCCCTTAATTTCTTTCTTTTTATTGTGAAAGTACCATACAGAGGGGTTACAATTACATGGGCAAGATGAGTACATTTTTTTAATCATGCATTGTTGCCTCCTTCTTTGTTTCCCCTTCCCATCCCTTCCCATCTCCCATCCCCCATCCCCCACCCCCATATGTCTGAGACAAGAAGAAAATGTCCTTAATTTCTTGATTACATTGAAATGATCAGAAGAGATCTTGTCTTCTACCATGATTTATTCTTATTTATACTTAACTTTAATTACTGCAGGTAGACAATCCTTTCTCAGCTAATGCTGACCTTTGTACCCTGTCTTCTATGCCTAGATCCCCACATTAATGTTCTATACATGATAACTCTGTAACAATTTACACTGAAGCAATGCAATAAAATTATATGCTAAACAACTCACTCTTCTTCTCAAACCTACCAAAGGCTTCCAGTCTTGCTCATTAGCAATGCCAACACTGTAAGCATTATCTACAAGGAACTAAGATTTTGTACCCTTGTCTCTGGTCAGACAGGCTAAAGAATGTGTTATGTACCTTTACTCATTTCTCTCTTCAGTCTCTTCTGCAGCCACACAAGAGATACCTCTTAGCCTCAAAACCTTTGAACTTGAATTTCTCTCTTCCTAGTATGTCTGGAAACAGAGACATTGATTTGGAAGTCATGAATCTGCCACTTTCCTCTTCCCAATCTGTAATGGTAATTGTGTGTGTGTGTGTGTGTGTGTGTGTGTGTGTGTGTGTGTGTGTGTGTGTGTGTGTCTGTGTTTGTAGTATTTCTTGATTAAGAATACTATAACAAAGCCACAAAGGGGTGACTTAAAATAACGCGAAGTACTATGAACTATTTATTAGGGGGAGTTACTTCTGAGAGCCCTCTTTCATGACTCATTCTTAACTCCTGATGATAATCAGTGGTCCTTAGGGCACCTGGCTTATGGCTTATCACCTTGTCTGCCTCTGTCTTCACATGACATTCTCTGTCTCTGTTTTCAAAGCTGTACATGCTGTTTTTTTCTTCTTAGAAAGGCACCAAATACTGATTAAAGGTCCACTCTACTTTTCTGTTGTATTCACTAGTTATCTCTGCAACAACCCTATATCCAAACACAATCCCATTCTGGGGGTTAGAATTTAAATGAATTTTTGATGGGCAAAATCCAATACATAACACTCATCATCTCTTTTTCTTTCCTTAATTTGTTTTCTACAGCTATATTTAATACTTGTTATCTTCTTATATTGTCTAGTTCCTCCTGTTGTAAGCTCCATGAAATACAACATTTTGGTTTTTTTTTATTAATTTGCTAATCTAAGTGAAATACATATATAAATACATATACATATATAATTTATCTGTTATATATTTGTTTAAAAACCCACAAATAAATTTGAGAAGATGATTTAGAAATTCAGACCGAGGTTCTATCATGCTTCATTCTAACTAATAGAAATATAGGAAGAAATAACCTATGGTTTGATTTATTGTTTGCTGCTAACAATTTCTTAAATCTTGGGTGCAGAAGTCATACTGAATCTCCAGTTATAGAATCAGTGGTTTTATACCAACAATTTGAATAACTTTCACATAAAAAGCCAAGAAACCTGCCACCTTGAAGCACTATTTATTTTACACAGCTGAGAAAACACCATCTTGCAGAAAGCTTGCTTAGGTGATATGTATTTATGAAGTATTAAGCCACAATCAATATTGATTTCTCTGATATGGATACAGTAACATGCATTTATCAACACTAATGAAAAACCACTTGACCCTGATGTTCCTCCATTATCTCCCAAATCCCAAAACAATAATGGAAGCAGTGAAACAGAGAGTAACATAGAATGGAATTTTTATTCTGGTTTTATTGTTCCTTTAGTTTTGCAAGTTGGCTCTTTCACAGACATTCATGCTGATAATGCACTTATTGCTGTAGGTTTTGTAATCCTGTGAAATTCTCAGTAAGACTTGTTATTATAGGTCATATTTGTTGATTAATGTCACCATTTACCAAAATCTCTTCAATCCTGTTCATACACACTGTTTTGTTTTCCTTAGATTTTAGTAGCCATAAAAAAGTAAGGAATGAAATTAGAACCCTGCCTATTTTGAACATAAAATAAAATTGAAAAGTTCTAAAAAAAAAGCACAGCAAAGAATTTGAAATTAATTAGATATTTATTCACGGATCTGTACTTTGCCCCTTCTGAGGGACTAATAATTTGACAAGACACAGATGAAGAAGAATTTCTATTGAAATATTATGGTTTTGTTCTCATTTTTTTTCACAAGACACAGATATATACAGTGGAACGTGTTTTTTAACATGAAAAAGCCTGGTGGAAGTTTTTGTGTTCACTGGGAACCTGGAATACACTCTTGTTTCTTCCTTATAATCCTATAAGCAGGAATATCACTTAAGCTTTCTGCAGTATGGTTAGATCTTATTAAAATAGTTGATTTAATGTTAATACAAAACTTGCAATATAGCCATAAAGCTATGTTCTGGAAATTTGTATTGACCTTGTATCATTTTATTTATTTACCACACTTGTGTGGTGTATGACAGTATAAAAATAAATCAAGATTGTGAAAGAGAAGTTAATGGATGTCTGGGTAGAAGATGATAAATTTCCTACTACTGAGTACTAAAGATGTACTGTCATTGAAATGTAGTCTCTGAGACATTTATGTCTTTGCTGGTTTTGAACAAGGATATTAAAATTTTCAACTTTGAGTAGTTAGGATTTTATATATGAACCACCAGGGTTGGGTTAAATATTTTGTTTTAAAACAATTACATTGCAAACATTTGGATGCTTTCTTTTTTTGCTTCTGGCTCTCTCATTCTAAAGTATAAAATGGGGAAGAAAAGAGGAAGTGATTCTGAGAGGCTTCATTACTTAATCAGGTACATGTAAAAAGATTGCTTTTTAAGTTCTAAACTATAAACTATTTTAATTAATCATATAATAAACGTACTTTTTTACTTTGTTCAAATTCTAAATGCTGAAAATATACATTGTTTGTATTTTATCATTCATAACCGAACTATAATTACAGAATATTAAATATTTATATATATAACATTGTATATTTGTAGATATGTGTGTGCGCGTACATCAAATACACATACAGTGTCAAGAAAGATAAAGTGTTTCATATGGAAGTAATATTAATTTGGAAAGTTCTTAAAAGTAAGTTTTAAGGCTCAAGCCTGTAATCCTAGCTATTCAGGAGGTGAGATCTGAGGATTGCGATTCAAAGCCAGCCTGGGCAGGAAAGTCCTTGAGACTCTTATCTCCAATAAACCACTAGTAAAACCATAAGTGGCGCTGTGGCTGAAGTGGTAGAGCACTCACCTTGAGCTGAAGAGCATAGGGACAGAACCCAGGTCCAGAGTTCAAGTCCCACGACCCACAAAAGAAAAAGAAAGAAAGAAAGAAAGAAAGAAAGAAAGAAAGAAAGAAAGAGAGAGAGAGAGAGAAAGGAAGAAAGAGAGAGAAAGGAAGGAAGAAGAAAACTAAAGAAAGTTGTTACAATTGAAAGAAAGAAAGAAAGAAGAAAACTAAAGAAAGTTGTTACAATTGAAAGAAAGAAAGAAAGAAGAAAACTAAAGAAAGTTGTTACAATTAAATTTTCCCAAGTTAATAACCATGGCTCAATCTTTATGCATTGCTTCTGAGTTAGGTAAGAATGAGATCAACAACCACAAGGTGTTCTTTGAGCTGTTCATACTCTAATAACATCCATATGTCTATCAGGAATTAAGTTCCAGGAGGTGAATATTGAATTAATGGGCTCAAAAGACTTTGGGATCTGGGAAAGTGTGTTTTCTGCTGTGCACCCAAATCCCACTAGACCTGCTAGAAATTTTCAAGGCCCTTCCTTTCTTTCTTTTATGTCTTCATTATTGAAGTAGCTTTACCTTTGACAGGTAAATATTTCAAATAATAAACATTTAAAGTGAAAATTAAGAATAGGTGACTTATAGTCATGTTTCTACTTGAAAGAAAATCCCCCATGTTAAATAAATGTTCTGTAAATACATAATTACACCTTGATACATCTCCATGCATACTGCTTGATGCTTGATGCTTACAGGGATGTTAGTGGACCAAAAGGGAAAAGGGCATTCAAGACCAAATCATCTGCCCTCATTATATCTGTACAGCCACAGCTGATCTCTAGAAATCATCATGTAATATAACATGCCATATTTGAGTGCAGTTAAAAATGCATCTTAAATTCAGGCATTAATAGCATATTTGTAAAATCTCAGCTACTCAGGAGGTTGATAGGAGGATCACAGTTCAAAGTCAGCAAGTGCAGGAAAATCCTGTGAGACTCTTATCTCTAAGTAAACAACATAAAGCCAGAATTGGAGCTATCGCTTGGTACCAGAGTGCCAGCCTTGAGAGACAAAGCTAATGGACAGTGCACAAGCCCTGATTTCAAACCCCAATATTCTCTCTCTCTCTCTCTCTCTCTCTCTCTCTCTCTCTCTCTCTCTCTCTCTCTCTCTCTCTCTCTCAGACACATAAACAGAATAAAAATGCATTTTATACAGTTTTAAATGTTTCTAATGTTTAAATGAATTCACTTCTAAATACCTTGAAGAATTAATGGATAACTCTAGAATCCAATTATTGCTCAATGTCTTAATTCAAGTCATTGCTTTGCTTAAAATCGGTTTGCGGACTTCTACCTTAGATAATAGTAACTCATTCTCACGAGGCACTGTGTGAGCCATTCTGGTTGGAAGAAAGGCATGTTTAATCGAGTTTAGCCCATAATTTATTTAAAATTATCAGTAAAAAATTTTAAGCTGGATCGACACTGCCTTAAACATTTACTAGAAGAGTAGGTTGTTTGAAGTTTTCCACTCTGAGTGGGGCCCATGTGTTTGTCAGGAAAAATCAGAAGATAATATTTGAAATATGATTTGCCTTCTGAGTCTGACACCTAAGTTAAATGGAGTTTTTAAAGCTAATTATCTAAAACGTATCTGATTCATGTAGATTTTAATTTCAATCTATCATTGTCAGATAAAATAAATTATTTCCCTCATAAATCCAGATGATCTTAACAAGCTTCTTCGTGAATTGGAAATGAGGTCTGGCTGTGTGGAGACAGTGTTGTAGATAAAGCACATCTGCTGAGATTTGAGTCTTTAAAAAAAAATACCCATTACACAAGTGCAGTGTCGCTACTTTGGGTGTTTAAACAACTTTGAAGAAATTTCATAACAAGAAATAGGTTCCTTATTAGTAAAATCACACTTGACTGAATGAATCATTAAAATAACACTGCAGATACTATAAATCCCCAATTCAGGAAAAATTGATCAAGTAATTATGTATAAAGGAGCTGACAGAAAACTAAACATATTCACTAAGTAATGACAGCTTCTGGAGAGACAGTAGACATAGCACAAGCAGAGTGTTCACCGGGCATTTGAAACCTATTAGCATTCAGGTTTAAATTGGATAGATGATTAATGGAAGGAGAACAGATAGGTGAATGGCAAGTCTTAACAATGATAGGTGAGGCTTCATGTGGAGTCTGGGCTCTAAACTGTGGAGAAATTCATTAGCAGTTCATCAAACTAATAAGAGAAATAGTAGTGACAGGGTGCTGGTGAATCAGGCCTATGATCCTAGCTACTCAGGATGCTGAGATCTGATGATAATGGTTAGAAGCCAGCCCAAGCAAGAAAGTCTGTTAGAGTCTTAAATGCAATTAATTAGCCAAAAGCCACAACTAGAGTTAAAGCTCAATGGTAGAGCCCTAGTCTTGGGCAAAAAAATGATTCAATCAAGTATTGGAGACCTTGAGTTTAACCATTAGGATAGGAGAGGAGGGGATTGGGGGAGAGGGAGAGGTAGTGGGAGAGAGAGAGAAGAGAAAGAAAGAGGGAGAAAAGGAGAGAGCTCCAGAGGAAGAGACAGAGGGGGGAGAAAAAATAGTACTGGAAGAAAGAATAAGTTACAATTTAGGAAAATATGGCTTTTGGTAATTACATTGATGACTCTTCTAGTGCAAATATGGAGAATCTGCCAATGATTAAAATACCAAATGTCAGCAGGAAACCAAATAAACATAAGGAAATAAAAATGAAAGCCTTTTGTAAGATACAGAATCTCTAGCTGGTTAGTCAAAATAGACTATCTGTTTAAGATTCAGGATTGGAATTTTCACTTCCCACCCCAAAGGAGACAATGTGTTTAATTCTGTCAATGACTTAAATTGCCTCACAGATATAAATGAGAAAAATTTCAACCTTGGGCACTAGTACATTCATTGTTCTTCTAGACTGTGTGGATAAAAGGCAACTGTGTGCCATCCTCTGAATGCTGATAACAATTGGGTTAGTGTCCTCAATTGAAGAGAGAATGCACATAGACATATACATGTTCTTTGCTTGAATAGAAAAGAATTTGTGAATATATATCATTTTACTCAAGGGTCAATTCTTGATGTCATATTGATGAAAAACCGAAAAGGAAAGGTTTGTCAAAGGGGATAAAAATAATGTAAATGTTCTTACAGAGATCACTGAACTCAATGTGAAAGTAATGTTCAGTTCACTTTTTTTTAAAAGGTGTGAACAACATGTGCTGGTGATTTATTTCTGTTTTATTTTTTTCAGCTTAATATTTCAAAGTATATATTTTAATATATTTTCTTCAAGGAGAGTTTTAGAAAATTGATCAATTTGATGAGATAGCTTAACATGAGAATTCTAGTTAAGTGTGTGATTAAGATGAATTCACAGGTTATTCATTGACTCATTAGCAAATACATCTATTACTTAGTATCAATGTGAACACAAACCCTAGTACAAGCACAAAGTACATTTGTGATGATAAAACTTTCCCTGATGTATAAATTGAGCTTAATAAAAATGACATTGTTTTCAAACTATGTCACATATTTTGACATGAACAAAATGATTTAACCATGACAACCATTAAAAAATTAAAATGTTAATGAATTGGTAAAAAATCACATAAGTTATTTCTGATTTCTTTTGGAGAATAATATAATTTTTGATATTAGAAGGGTCAGTTGGCATTGTTTTCTACTTATTCATAGAAAGTAATGTGATTATTTTTATGATTATTTTATGTAAAAAGTAATGTCATTACAAATTTTATAATGCAAACATGTCCTGAATCAGGCTGGTCTATTTCAACTGGTAAATATACAACAAGTTCTATTTAAACTGTCTGTTCTTATTTTTATTTGTGTGATCTATAGTCATGCCTTAATTTTCCTACTGATATTGCTGAATTTTAACTTTTCCAGTTTTTATTTTCTTCTCTTTGGCCAAACTGTTTAAATAAATGATTGCATGCTATGCTACTTTTATTTCTTTTTGTACTGTAAAGGTGATTTACAAAGGGGCTGTGGTTATATATGTAAGATAATAAGCAAATTTCTTTTTCAATGCTTCTACTGAGTAACTATTTGCTTTCTACTAAGACTGGTAATGGGAAGGACCTTGAGGACTTTGGCCCAAGCTAGAAAGAACCTATATAGTCAAGAATGGTGATGTAGATATATAGTGGTGATGCATATAATCCTACTCAGAAGGCTGGAATGAGAGCCAGCCTGGGTGGTGAAGTCCCCGAGACATATCCTCAATCAAGCAGCTAAGGACAGAAATAGAGCTATGGCTCAAGGGTAGAGCACTAGCTTTGAGTGAAAAAGCTAAGGGACAGTATCCAGAACCTAATCTCAAGCCCCAGTACAGGCACCAAACCCCCAAAATATTAATAAAATGGTTTTGGAATCATTTATCTTCCAGATAAAATGAGACTTGAAATAATCTACTGATCAGAAGACAGAAACTGAGCAGCACTGAATTTCTCATATGCCTAAAGTGTTAGTCTTAGAGCAGGCACTGTTGAGAAAGACAAATTGATTCTAGTCTCCTGTTAAAGCCTACAGATATTTCAGTCTGTTTCAATAACATCTGCTTCGACAAATCTCTTTTTCTAAAGGGAGAATTGTTCATTATTTAATCTCAAATATCACAAAGTGTAACACATTGCTCTATTTACTCAGAAAAAATGTATTCCATTTGTTGTATATATTGAAAAAAGATTACACAATGGTTTTTCTCAAAACAAGGACATAGTTTTATCCATCTGTAAACATCCTTATCCTCACGGATGACACCCAGAACACATGCTAAATGAAGATGTACATACAGACTATATATATGCTCCCAAATAGGGGTGATAAGGTCCACATAGGGAAGAATACCAGAACATGAAATTTAATAAAGAAAGCTAGAGAAATGGAGCACATCCCATACTTTCTCTTTCCACAGAATAACTATCCATTAAGAAATGAAGAAGCATAATTGTGTATCAACTGAAATTAACTGAGCTCCAATTTGGAGAAATAGTTGCAAGCAAGTGAGTAGAAGATATATTTCTTTTATGTGGAACGGTAATTGAATAATGAACAGATAGTTTACAAGTATTAGGGGCAGCTGAAAAATGAGGTAATATTAAGTTTATGAGATGTGGCAGAGTAAGAATTTTTCTCTTTTCCTATATATGTATGTAATTGGGGAACTACCAGTTATACTGATGAAAGACAGATATTTAGGAATAAAATAGGTGCATGGATATACTGAAACTAGAAAAAGGTATAGTTCAACAAATGGTTAAAGTTATATATACATAACTAAAGAAATAAAAGGAAAGAACAAGAAAGCTTCTTTGCTTAAAGAAAATCTCTTTGCTTAGTCATAATCATACCAGTTCTGGAGTTCCAAATAGTCTCCTGAAAGGTAACTTTAAAAACAGCCTTCAAAGTTAGGTAGGAATATTGATAAATAACTTGCTCATTATGGGCCACCTACTGTTTACAAAGGAGTGTCACACCAAATCCTGAAATTTCATACTCATGCATATGGCCAAGTTCTGTAGTCTCCCAGAGATGTTTCAGCATCTTAGGTCTCCTTTTATAATATATTTATATATCATGCCTTTCAGTGGCTTTGTCTGTACATTTCATGTTTATAGACTCTATATATATAAAAATACACACTTTAGGGACTAATCCCTTAATCCTTTATTAGTGATACATGTTTATAACTTTCCTTTTTCAGCTTACTTATCTCTTAGGTACCTAAACCTATACTTTTCTCCCTTTATTTGTGCTAGTATTGAGGCTTGAACTCAGAGCCTTGGACAGTTGCTCACAGCTGGTGTTCTAATCATTACTCAATGCTTCTTCCACCTCTATATTTTGTTGATGAAATGGAGGTGAGAGCTTATCAGGTTTGTCTGACCATTCAGGCCTCTGATTTCAGTCTCGTCATTATTTTAGGATTATATACATCAGTCATGTGATGAGTAGCTTCCTTTCCAGAAGCAACATTATGTTACCTATATGGAACAAAACTGATGATGTGTACTATCTGAATCATACAAGGTTCTATCATGAAAACCATTAGAATTTTATGATAAATGGGATTTCGTTTTTATAAATCTCATTTATGTATTCAATTTCTCTCTTTTTTTTTTTTTTTTTTTGGTCGGTATTGGGGCTTGAACTCTGGGCTTGGGCGCTGTCCCTGCGCCCTTCAGCTCAAGGCCAGTGTTCTACCACTTGAGCCGCAGCACCACTTCCGGTTTTCTAGTACTTTTTATTGGAGATAAGAGTCTCCCGACTTTCCTTCCCATGCTGGCTTTGAACTGCGATCCTCAGATCTCAGCCTCGTGAGTAGCTAGGATTACAGGCTTGAGCCACCAGCACCCGGCTTGTATTCAAATTCTTATGAATTAATGTCTGCATATCATGAAGGGTTATTTTATTCTCTTTTCCTTTTGCTCACATAAGATGATTGATTATTCTTCTACCTGTATAATAACAATTTATTTTTTCCAGAGAGGTCTGCAAAGGTACTGAGGTCTGAAAACACAAGAATTATTTCTAGCCTCTGAATTATCTCAATCTGTTAAACTGTTCCCTACTCAAAAACCACCAAATTTCTTATCAAGAAGTTTATCATGATTTGTAGTAAATAAATATCTTTGTGATGATATATTTCAGCTTATGTTAATTTTTTTTCTGGTTAATTAGAGACAGAAGTCTGTGAGGGTTTTCTGCCAGGGCTGTTTTGATCCGCAAATCTGATGCCTGAGTAGCTATGATTACAGGTGTGAGCCCCTGTTTCTGATTCTTTCTGCATTTCTTAGTCAAGAATATTTCAGTACTTCATTTCCTCTTTTACATAAATACTACTATTGGTCATAAATATTACTATTGATAGGTACCCAATGGAACCCTATAAGAGGCTAGTTAAAACAATAATAATTTTACCTATAAATTTGGACATAATTTATACCTGTATATTATTGGCCCTATCCAACAGGAGCATAATTTATCATAAAATTTAAGTAAGAATTCCTTCATCCCTTTTTAATATTTTATATTTTCTGTAAAAAGATATTGCATGTACTATATTTTTTATTCATTGATATTTTAATTCTTTATGATCATGAAATTATATTTTAAGTTTTATATCTCTGAGCTTTTTGGTTTGTACGTTTCTTTTGTGACGAACTAATAGCAAACACTATTATTGGGGCTACCATTATCTCTAATAAATATTCAGAGATTAAACTGACAGTTTCCCATGTGTTAATTTGACCAGTTGTGGTAAGTCATATTTGAGTTTCTTTTCCATCTTGATATGTTTTATGACATTTTCTGGCATTTTTTCCACTGGCTAATAATTGTAATATCATGTTAAGTAGAATTAATAATGTTACTTAGTTTTGTTAGCATTCCTAAGGAAAATTTCTACTATTTCCACATTAATAATAATAATAGTAACATTTTTGGCAGGAATGTTGTTATCCTTCATGTTCAAAAAGTGTGCCTTTAGTTAGTCCGACACAGTGGATCATGCTTATAATCTTATCTGTTTAGAAGGTTGAAATCTGAGGATCACAGTTAGAAGCCAGCCTGGGCAAAAAAGTTCCCATGAAACTCTTACTTATCTCCAATTAATCATTCAAAAATGAGAAGTAGCACTGTAGCTCAAGTGGTAAAGTGCTAGCCTTGATCACAAAAAAAAAATAAAAAATGGCACCCAAACCCTGAGTTCAAGCCCTACAACCAACAAAACCAATCAAAACAAACAAAACCGGTGCCTCGGCTGGTGCTAGGGGCTCATGCCTGAAATTCTAGATATTCAGAATAATGAATCTGAGGAGTAGAGCTGAAAGCCAGCAGGAACAAGAAAGTCCTGACAATTTTCTCTCCAACTACCAAGCAAAAGTTGGAAGAGGAAGTGTGCCTCAAGTTTTAGAACACCAGGCCCTGATTTAATGCCCGAATTATGGAACAAAATACACAACCCCTGTCTGTACCTTGAGACACACAATATTTCTCATTAAGGAAACAATCAATTGAGTAGATGAATTACAAGCCATTAGGTTGAAAACAATGTTGAGGGTGTATTACAGGACGCATAACTATGATCTCCCCTCCCTGCTCAGGTGAGTTTATATTTAAGTGCACGGCTTTGTCCTTGCTAGGAAGGCACTTCAGACTCTTTTAGATTTTGGCTACTTTTCAAGGTAAGGTTTCAATTCATGCTCAGTTCTACTTGCTTTGTAAACATCTTGTTTGTGCCTCTCCATGGAACTAGAAACAATAGCCATGCAAGTACTGTGCTCAGACTTTGCACATTTCCCTCTAGGATAATGAGCAAAACCCCCACACCTAGACATTGGTTCAGATGTATTCTTGTGAGCTATTTTTTTGTCTGAAGCAGCTTGAAATATAATCTCCCAATCTCTGCCCTCCAAATGGCTAATATTACAGGATTGAGCCACCATGCACAGCTTATCATTTACTTATATAAATCATACATTTACATAGACAGTAATAAGATTAAAGGAATTTTAAATATATTTGAGGTTAATACCATAAAATAGCTTCCATGAAAAAGAGATTCAGATAAGTTTTGCTTATTGATATCAGTAGATATTTGATCATGTATATATCTTAGAACTGGTTATCATAAGTAATCTACAACAAAACTGGCCATGGCTCTGAAGGCTATTCAAAGTCTGTCTTTAGGTGACTACCACAATTACGGGCTTCATTTTCCTAGGAAGCTTTCTGAACACTGTAAAAGCATATCTGAATGTTAGCAACTTGACAGGCTGCACCTGAAAAAGGAGTATTTTCTTTCTAAAGTGCTATGCTGTAGAACTCATATTAATCTTTTAAAGTGCAATGGCGATTTAGAGTAGATAAAATTGAAATGCATGTTTTCCAGAAGATAGGGACTGAAACCTATTAAGGCAGAAAACCTGAACCATTAATTTTCTTGTAGTCTGTAATGGGAGGCTTGTGATAGAATGCTCTCTTCCTTCCAAGATCATTTCCTCGCTCTGTCTGTGTTCCATTGGTGTAACATCATGCTCTTGATAATATGTATTTGTTACTTAGCAACAAGTTCTAGTGTATATCATAATTCATGGCTGATAAATCACAGCATTTACTCTACAAAAAGTAGTCATGCTATTTTAGGTTGAATTAATATTGAAGTTTAACTAAGTGTTTTAGAAAATTAAAAAAAAATCTGTGATCAGCTCTCAACAAAGAATATTAGAGTGTAAATTAATTTTAACAAAACAATATGAACGTATTTATTTATAATATAAATTATATTATAATATAATATAATATAATATAATATAATATAAATTATATTTATTTATAATATAAATTATATTATAATAAATTATAATATAATTTATTTATAATATAATATGTTCAAGCTCCAAGTAAAAATAATGAAAACACATTTTCTTGAGGAAATTAGTGGATAGAGAACCTTTATTGATTAGATTTAGTGCAATACAACTGAGAAGTTGTTTTGAACTGTGAACTCCTAGAGATTTGATAAGGCTGTTCCATAGTTGAATGTATTCAGAGACTATGGGGCAATAAAGTTACTTTTTTATACCTTGACTTATGATTTTCTTTTGAATTCTTTGGTAGGAAGTTGATATTATTGCTTATTTTAGAGTAATATTTCTAGTGACAAATTTTCTAAGTTTTCATCTGAACTTTTTATTGTATCTTCATTTCTAAGGTGTGCTTCTCTTTTGAATAGAATCCTAGGTTTTAGTAACTTTCAGTAAAGACTATATTCTGCTGGTCATAGTTCCTAATGGATTGTTGAATGTTTCATCCTAGTTATGCTGCTATGACAAGTTATATGAGGCTACATAATTTATGAGGAATAGAAATTTAATCCTCACAGCTCTAGAAGTGGTGCTGGCCGTTTTAGTGTCAAATGAGAGTCTCTCTTTCCCCTCCTCTCCCTCTCTCTCTCATTCTCTCCTTCTCCTCCCTCTTTCTCTCTGCTGTCAAATGGAACCTATAAGACTGTGTCCTTGAAGGGGTCAAATATCAATTGTGCACATAATCACATTATGGGGCATAAAAGAATATGCGTAAGCCACTTCTCTCTTTGCTTTTGTATGTCATTAATCCCCACTCTCAACACAATCACAATGTGATTCAGATTTACCAGAAAGTTCTGAGAAAGCATAAGTTCAAGCTCTGTCCTGGACTATTAGCACATCATTTGGTCTTTAAAGGGAACATGACTTGCTTTCTTCCCCATACGTTTACCTAAAAATATTTTAACTAGGAAACCCATAGGAGCAGTAATTTTATTTTGTTTTGATTTGGTTTTAATTGTACTCTGTGTTTATAACATGATTACATGACTTATATATGAATGGATTTAGGACCATGATTAAATTTTGTGTCTTCAAACATTGCTTCATATCAATTCTTTTCCATTTCTTCTAGGATTCCTAGTATGCAGACTAATAATGAATTCCAATATTTCAGTTTATAGTTCTTCATTTTGATGATAGCTTTATCTTCAGGTAACCTCATAATAAGCCAAGGAGCCTCGGGACAAACAATGACTCAATATTTTTGACATAAATATTTATTTTAAGGCCCTATTGAAATCTGAGAAACAACTGTATTCAGAAATTTTAAGTTTATCAACATGTCTTTAATAGTTTTCCTTTTATTCAATATTTTTTCACCCATATAATTCTCACCTGAATTCTGATGTTCTAATCCTATTCTCAGTTTGCTCCACTTTTCTGTTAAACCTACATTTTGATATTTATTTTGGTCGTCTTCAGAATTTCTATTTATTATATTCTAAATATGTCCTTTTCTGTAAGAATACATATATTTGTAGTTATCAACAATTATTTCATTCCTGGTTATCATAGATTGTTTTTAACTTTTATGAACTTGGAAGATTAGACGATTTCCTGGCAAATATCAACATGCCAAAACTAAACCAAGATGACTTAAACCAACAAAACAGGTCCATATCAAGCACTGAAATAGAAGCAGCAATAAGAGACCTCCCAAATAAGAAGAGCACAGGACTGGAAGGATTTACACTGGAATTTTACAAGGCCTTCAAAACTCACACCAATATTCTTTAACTATTCATTGAAATTGAAAGAGTAAATTCACTACCAATCTCTTTCTATGAAGCCATCATAACATTCATTCCAAAACCAGGCAGGGACTCATGAAAGAAAGAGAACTACAGAACCATTTCTTTGATGAACATGGTTGCAAACTTCTCATCAAAATTTTGGCCAATCAACTTCAAAAACTTATCCAAAAAATCATACACTACAATCAAACAGGATTCATTTCAGGGATGTAAACTGTTCAATATATGCGAATTAATTAGTATAATTCATCACATCAACAAAAGCAAGGATAAGAACCACATGGTTATCTCAATAGATGCAAAAAAGGCATTTGAGAAGATCCAACACCCCTTCATGATGAAGGCTCTAGAAAAACTAGGATTACAGGTAACATTCATCAATATAATAAAGGCTGTATATGACAAACCTACAGCCAGCATTATACTCAATGGTGAAAAACTAACACCATGTTCTCTAAATTCAGGAATGTGACAAGGATGTCCACTCTCTCCACTTCTCTTCAATTTAGTATTTGATTACCTAGCTACAGCAATAAAACAAGATGCAAACATAAAAGGGATCCAAATAGAGAAAGATGAAGTAAAACTCTCCCTCTTTGTAGATGATATGATCTTGTATTTAAAGAATCCCAAGGATTCCACTCCCAAATTACTCAAGCTAATTCAAAACTTTGGCAGAGTAGCAGGGTATAAAATTAACCCTCAGAAATCAATGGCTTTTCTGTATGCCAACAACGAGAAAAGGATGGTTGAAATCAGGAAAGAACTGCATTCATAATAGCGCCACAAAAAATAAAGTGCCTAGGAATTAATGTAACCAAAGAAGTGAAGGACATCTATGATGAAAACATTAAAAAACTGAAAAAGGAAATCAAAATAGAACTTAGAAGGTGGCAAAAACTCCCATGCTCCTGGATTGGAAGGATCAACATCGTGAAAATGGCAATATTTCCCAAGGCTATCTACTAATTCAATGTGATACTTATCAATATTCCAACCTCATTCTTCAAGGAAATAGAAGAGGCAATCCAAAAATTCATAGGGAACAATAAAGGACCCTAAATAACAAAAATGAACCTTAACAGAAAGAACAGTTTTGGAGGAATATCAATACCAAATTTCAATCTCAAATATAAAGCCATAGTAATCAAAACAGCTTGGTACTGGCACAAGAATAGACCTCAGGACCAATGGAATAGAAATGAAAACCGAGAAATGAACCCACACACCTATAGCCATCTAATTTTCATAAGGGATCTAAAAAATAGAATGAAAAAAATACAGCCTCTTCAGTAAATTGGTTAACTACTTGTAGAAAATTAATGCTAGATCCTTATATATCACCCTGCACCAGAATCAACTCCAAATGGATAAAAGACCCGCAGAGTCAAAGAAGACACTCTGAAAACATTACAGGATGAAATAGGAGAAAACCTAGGTCTCCTTGGCATAGGTCCAAATTTTCTTAATGGAGAACCAGAAACAAAACAAATCAAAGAAAGGTTGGACAAATGGGATTGCATGAAATTGCAAAGCTTCCGCATGGCAAAGGACATAGCTAGCAAGGTCAAAAGAAAGCCTACAGAATGGAAGAATATCTTCACTAGCCATAAAACAGGCAAGGATCTCATATCTAAAATATACCTGGAACTCAAAAAATTTAACGCCCCAACAAATCGTCAAAGAAACAACTGCCCAATAAATAAGTGGGCTAAAGACTTAAAGAGAAACATCTCTGAAGGGAAAAGAAGGATGGCCAATAGACACATGAAGAAATGCTCAATCTCCCTAGCCATAAAAGAAACACAAATCAAAATAAAATTGAGATAGCACCTCACCCCAGTTAGAATAGCTATAATCAAGAACTCTAATAACAACAGATGCAAGAGGGATGTGGAGAGAAGGGAACCATACTACATTGTTGGTGGAAGTGTTAACATCTTCAACCACTTTGGAAAGCAGTATGGAGGTTCCTCAAAAGACTCCACATAGAGCTCTCTATGACCCAGCAATCCCACTTCTGGGCATTTACCCAAATGTTTACAAACAAGACCACACTAAAGCTACCAGCACAACCATGTTTATTGCAGCATTATTTACCATAGCTAAGATATGGAAGCAACCCAGATGCCCCTCAGTAGATGAATGGGTCAAGAAAATGTGGTGTATATACACAATGGAAGTCTATGTCTACACCAGAAAGAATGTCATTCCCCCATTTGTTAGGAATTGCAAAGACTTGAAAAAATTTATATTAAGTGAAGTAAGCCAAGCCCAAAGAAACATTGGTCCCATGGTTTTCCTTATTTACAATAACTAGTATGTGTCTGAGTCAAGCTTAAAAGGTCAGATAAGTTGATGTTAGGAAAATGAACCCTAAGATATGTATTCAAATGCATTTTTCTCTTTCATGCGATTGTTTCCAACTTATTTATAAGATGATTTCTTTGTTGCTTTGTATGACCCCCACAGTATAACCCCTGCTTTCACTGTATTTGTTGTTGGTATAATTTGTGGAGGGGAAGGGAAAAAAACAAACCTTTTAAATAGGGATACAAGTGGACTCATTGCAACAATGAGATGTACAAGTCCTCATGTCGAAAAACGAACTTTACAACTTTGGGGAGGGTGGGAAAGGGAGGAGGAAGATTCGGTGGGGGAGGTGGGGTCGGATGGAAAGGGATGGGAAGGGGAAACAAAGGAAGAGGCTACAATGCTTGATAAGAAATGTACTTATTATCTTGCCCATGTAATTGTAACCCCTATGTATAGTATTTTCCCAATAAAAAAAATTAACAATGCACATAAAAAAAGAAAAAAAAAACCGGAAGGTTATGTTGCTTCATGGTTCAGAGTTTAGTTGATCTTGGTTGAGAGAAAATAGCCAAGCAGAGGAATAAGTAACACATTATGGTCATTTGGAATCAGAGAGAGAACTCCTGAACAAGTGTGTTTCTCATTTTCCCTCCTTTGATTCTAAGTTTTCAAACTTAGGATAGTGCAAAATCAGCATGTGTTTTTCCACTTTAGCTAAACTTCTCTGGGAACTTAGTCCCCCACGCACCTAGTTGTGTATGTTATAGCTCTCCTGCATATTTTTCAATCCAATAAAAGTGACAATATGACTTAACTGTTTCATCTGAACCCAGCACCCAAACACATCTCCTTATCCAAAAATGTTCCACTTTTGTCTCCCAAAGACCATTCATCTTCTGGCACTAGCATAAAAGAGGAGGTAACAGAATGCATTGCCTCTCTCCAAAACTCTTTGTAGCTTTGACTTCATTCAAAATTCCAGGTTCAAAATGTCCACAGAGACTCAAACATAATTCTTAGCTGAGAGTTACCATGAAAATAAAGCTGGAAAGGTGGCTCCGTGGTTGAGTACTTGCCTTGCATGCATGAGGCGCTGGGTTCAATTCCTCAGCACCACATAAGCAGAAAAAGCTAGAAGTGGGCACCGTGGCTCAAGTGGTAGAGTGATAGCATCAGGTGAAATGCTGAGGAACCATGCCCAGGCCGTGTTCCGGTCCCATGACCAGCAAAAAAAAGTAAATAATTTTTTTAAAAAAGCAAAACCAATTATATGCCAACTATAAAGGCACATGCCTTTAATTAAAGCTACTCAGTGTAAAGACAAGAATATCACAATTCTAGGGAATACTGAGTAAAAGCACTAGACCCTATGTGAAAAACAAACTAGGATGGTCCAGTTTTAAGTGGTAGAGTGCTTACTAGGATAGTATGAAGCTTTGGTCCAATAAAGAAGAAGTGAGGAAGAAAAGAAGAAGAAGAGGAAACAAAGAGGTGGAGTAAGAGGAAGCAAGAAGAGGAAGAGGAGAAAAAGGAAGTATAGAAAGAGGAACAATGAGGAGAAAGAAGAGAAAGGAAGAAGAGGAAGAGGATGACAGAGAGGATGAGGAGCGCCATATCTTCAATATATAATAACATGGTGTAAACATTCCTATTCCAAAAGAAAAGAATTGGAGAACAAGGGGGAAAAAAAGGATCAGTAACTCAATTAATGGACAAAGAATTTGACTAAAAATTCTTTTTTTTAATTTTTATTTTTTTATTGTGAAAATAATGTACAGAGGGGTTATAATTACATGGACAAAATAGATAGTGAGTACATTTCTTATCAAGCATTGTAGCCTCCTCCTTTGTTTACCCTTCTCATCCCTTCCCATCCTCCCTCCTCCTCCACCCAATCTCTCCCCCCCCAAGTTGTAAAGTTCCTTTCGACATGACAACTTGTATTTCCCATTGGTGTAAAAGGTCCACCTGTATCCTTATTTAAACGACGTGTTTTTCCCCTTCCCTTCCACAAATTATACCGACATCAAATACAATGAAAGCAGGGCTTATACTGTGGGGGAGGGACATACAAAGCAACAAAGAAATAATCTTATAATTGCATTAGAAACAAATGCATGAAAGAAAAAAACAATTATAATACATATCTTAGGGTGCATTTTCCTAACATCACCTTATCTTACCTTTTCTGGTTGACTCATACATATACTAGACATTTCAAGTAAGGAAAATCATGGGACCTATGTTGCTTTTGGCTTGGCTTACTTCACTTAATATAATTTTTTCCAAGTCTTTCCATTTCCTAACAAATGGGGCAATGCCATTCTTTCTGATGGAGGCATAGGATTCCATTGTGTATATATACCACATTTTCTTGATCCATTCATCTACTGAGGGGCATCTGGGTTGGTTCCAGATCTTAGCTATGGTAAATAATGCTGCAATAAACATGGTTAACTGGTAGCTTTAGTGTGGTCTTGTTTGTAAACAGTTGGGGAACTGCCCAAAAGTGGGATTGCTGGGTCATAGGGGCGCTCTATGTGGAATCTTTTGAGGAACCTCCATACTGCTATCCAAAGTGGTTGAACAAGTTTATATTCCCACCAACAATGAAGTAATGTTCCCTTCTGTCCGCATCCCCTCCAGCATCTGTTGTTATTAGAGTTCTTGATTTTTTCCATTCTAACTGGGGTGAGGTAGTATCTCAATGTTGTTTTGATTTGCATTTCTTTTATGGCTAGGGAGGTTGAGCATTTCTTCATGTGTCTATTGGCCATCCTTCTTTCTTCTTCAGAGAAGTTTTTCTTTAAGTCATTAGCCCACTTATTTATTGGGCAGTTGTTTCTTTGAGGATTTGTTGTTGGGGGATTTAATTTTTCGAGTTCCTCACCCTGCACCCGAATCAACTCCAAATGGATCAAAGATCTCGGAGTCAAAGCAGACACTCTGAAAACATTATAGGATGGAATAGGAGAAACGCTAGGTCTCCTTGGCGCAGGCTGAAATTGTCTTAATAGAGACTCGGAAACACAACAAATTAAAGAAAGGTTGGACAAATGGGATTGCATGAAGTTGCAGAGCTTCTTCATGGCAAAGGACATAGCTAGCAAGATCAATAGAAAGCCCATGGATTGGGGGAAGATCTTCACTAGCCATACAATGGACAAGGGTCTCATATCTAAAATATACTTGGGCTTGAAATTTCTTAATCGAACAATGGGAAAACAGACAAAAGGAGGTTAGTAGCATTAGCAACTGTAAAATCACATATAAAATAGAAATGAGATGTCATTTCATACTCACCAGAATGGGTAATACATATGCATTAGTAGGTTTGAAAAGGATGTAAAGAAATTGAAGCTCTCATACATTGTAAAATAGCACATTCATCTTGAAAATTAGTGTAAAAGTTCCTCACAAAGTTAGTTACAGAAATACCAAACAGCCGAGAAACTTTTTACAGCCTAGAAACTTTGTCTACAGTTTTTATATACTTAAGTTCAAAACTTGTGTATCATCACAGCAATATTATCTATGACAGCCAAAGAATTGAAAAAAAATCAGGCTGACCAATAGGAAAACAGATCACAAAACATGTTATACTCATGAAATATCCCATTATCAAGTAAATGGAGAATTCATATTAGTTGAAACACTGACAACAGATGGAAAGAACCAAACACAAAATAACACATAAAATCATTTAATTTTCATGAAATTTTTGAATTAGCAAAATCAGGCATAACATTAGTTTCTTTGGAGTTGGAAGTCTAAAGAGAATTCAGAATAGCTGCAGACAGGTATGAGATTTCTTTGTGAATGATGAATATTTGAGAATATTCCAATGTGAGTATGATTGAATATACTTTCAAAATACAAAGAATCCCTAAATTTTATAGAATTAATTTAACAAATATAACATTTTTCAATTACCCATAAAATGATTTTTAAATGGAATACTAGATAATCTTTAACCAGCATAGGTAAAAATAAATAAATGTTCTAGAATTTGGGAGTTGCACAGTCTCTCTCCTGCTAGACATAAAATTAAAGTGTTCTACCATGAAAGTAGACATAGAATATAGCAAATTTGTAGAAAGCAGGAGAAAGTAACAAAAATTCAATGCATATCCTACAAAATTAAGAAAAAATCAGAGAATAAGCAGTTGGGCGATATGAGTGGAAATGTTAAAAAGGGATTAAAGTGATCAAGATGCATTGTATTCACAAACTATTTTATTGAATTGCAACTCCTTTCTTCAACGCTTCAAATAAAATATTTTAAAAAACTAGCAAATAAAATAAATAAATTAATTAAACAAAAATAATGAATAGATAAATGAAATACAATAAAAAATAAACTATAGATCTATAACAATATATGCCACAAATTTATAACACAAACAAGAATAAAGTAGTTTTGTTGGTGCTTCTAGATATATAAGGTAGAAAATTTTGACTACATCTAATTTATTGAGTTCTTTTGTCAATGGCATTAATTATGCCAGTAGTAAAAATAATCATGAACTTCTGAAATGAACAACACAGTATCCAGGATATTACTAATTACTAATGCAAAGATTTTATTGCAGAAAGATGGAATAGTATATGTTTGTATGATTAGATAAAATATCAAAATGATGTCAGAATGTAACATAGATATCACAGAAATAAACCATAGAAATTTAAATGTATAAGCCAGGGTAATACAGCATGATTAACGCAAGAAATTTAGTAATTTATCTTTTTTTCCAGAAATGAGGGAAAAATAAAAACAATAGTGCAAAGGCCAACATTCAAAAACTACCAATAGTGGTCAAAGTCACAAATACTACTTTTAAGCCTACAATAGGAAGGTGAGGTCACCCTAAAAATCATGTGTGGGAAGGTAAACAAAGACTGCTCTGAATTCTTTATACTCACATTTATACAGTGAAGCATACCACACAAACATTCTTCTAATAAACTCAGCACCACCTTATGTTTATTAACACCTGCCTATGGTTTTCTAAATTGAAAAACTGGACCAACATCATTGCATTGTTACAAAGATTAATTTAGCGTTAATTAAATTGGTTTGTAGAGTTTAAGCAAATAGTATGAATTCAACAGTACAGTACCAGAACTGTATACAACATACCATTTTTTAGTTTATTTTTGGAGTATGATCTTGTGTTTATGCTTAGGTTTTCCTGGACTGTGTTCTTCCTATCAAAGCTTTGTACATAGCTGAGATGACAGACATATGCCAAATTGACTAGCTATTGGATGAGATGTGATCATTGTTAAGTCTGCAGGGAATCTACCCCCTACACCCATCTCCTTCACCAGCCTGAACCAAGTAATCACCTGAGTGTCCATCACCTAACTGTGAGACAGAAAAAGATCTGAGGTTACTTCCTACAAGTCTATTTTCTATTGTGACTTATACATTTTAATTTTTTTTCCTGAAATAGTCCAGGGGCTTAAACTAAGGATCTATGCATTGTCCCTGAGTTTTATGTTGGATCAAAAGGCTAATAAAGACCATATATGACTTAAGCTTATAATAAAATGAAATGGTAAATTAATATATATGATAAACTGATAAGAGAACCTACTAATTCCCTTGTGTGTGTGTGTGTGTGTGTGTGTGTGTGTTTTATAAGAGCACATTGTTAATACTCTATTCACTATAAACTTTAGAAAATTATGTAGGATATTATTTTTAGGGTAGTAAGTTCTGTAGTATCTATGACATAAGCTTTCACATTCCAGGATTTATTACTATGAATCAATCTTGAACATTTTCCATTCTTGTTTGTTGAACCATGAGCTTTGAAAGCCAATGCTCTTATATCTCAATTGCCAACAGGGAAGTAGCAGTCTTAGACTACATTCATATAATTGAATCTCAAATTAATAGTTTTTTCACATCAATAAGATAATTACAGAAGGGATGAACACACAACAATTAAGTATCTAGAGTGAAAGGGAAACAAAATTAAGCTATTTTTTAGAGGCGGGTACGGTCGTGGGGCCTGAACCCTGGACCTGGGCGCTGTCCCTCAGATCTTCAGGTCAAGGCTAGCACACTGCCACTTGAGCCATAGCACGACCTCCGGCTTTTTTTTTTTTTCTGCTTATGTGGGGCTGAGGAATTGAACGCAGGGCCTCATGCATGAAAGGCAAGTGCTCTACCACTGATCCACCTTCCCAGCCCCAAAAGTGAACATTTTTAAACTCCATATGATAATATCACAGGGAATGAAAGAACTACAATTAATTATCCCAAAAAGAGCCATCACACCTGCAAAGCATCCTGTTATATTGTTATAATTGGTGGCTCTTGTTAACCTCTCAGTATGCCTAATATATAAATTTAGCTTTGCCATAGTTATTATTTTGAATCTCTTAGCCTACCATAGGATTCTGTTCATTTGTAGCCCCCAAAAAGATGACTTATTTAAAGACATGCCTATAGCTTGAGTGTTTTACCATGCATTTTCAGTGTTCTCCATTATTACCAGCTCTTTCTCTGAGTATACGATTTTTTTTCCACTTGTTTAGGAATTGGTACTGAAAGTTAAAGAATCCAATCTAATAGAAAGTGTAAACACCCCTATGCTCTAGGAGATAGGTGTTTGTTTTTTTCCTCCCAGGATGGATGACAGGATCTATTAATAAAAAGGCTGCTCTAGAACTTTGTGTCACTAAAACTAGTACTGCTTTTTTGTTCTAGCTGTTCCTGGGGCTTGAACTTAGGGCATGAGCCCTGTTCTTGTGGGAATTTTTTTTCTTCTACCACTTGACCACAACCCCACTTTGGTGGTTAATTGGAGATAAGAGTCGCTTGGATTTTTCTGTTCATCCTGGCTATGCATTAACTTCAGAACTCAGTCGGCTGAGTAGCAAAGATTATTAATAAAACAACAGTGTCCACTGCTTTACGTGTTGTTTTTATTGTTATTCTGAGATCCAACTCCTTTCAGGGTGGAAAGCAGTCACTGGGGACTCAGTTTTGCATGGGTTTATTTTTATAGCAGTTTTAAAATATGTCTTTGCTTTCTTGTTGCATTGTTGCTACTCTATCTTATCTTCATTTAATATTGGTTTTTAGATTTTACATTTTATTGTTACCAACATATGTCATGAAAAAATTGGATTACTGCACTGAGAAATTCAAATTGGTACAGTATTAGTGGTTTGCCTCATTTGATTAAGGTTCTCTGCCATAGAGTTCCCAACACATACATAGTCTCTTGACTTAGGACACCAGGATACCACTGGAAAAAAGGGCCCTGACAGGAAATTGGAGAGCGCCAGT
The DNA here is from genome assembly GCF_024711535.1 of Dipodomys merriami. Taxonomy (NCBI): domain Eukaryota; kingdom Metazoa; phylum Chordata; class Mammalia; order Rodentia; family Heteromyidae; genus Dipodomys; species Dipodomys merriami. The sequence continues at coordinate 86,535 of NW_027203146.1, forward strand.
GGGGTATCTCCAAATAAGTGAACTCTTAGCCACATTCCAAAAACTCACATTGCCATCGTCAAGATCAAGAAACACACCAACCCGGCCCAGAGGCTTCTCTACATATTGAGGCAGCAATGGGGAGGTGGTAAAAATGGTGAAATGTGTGTTCTCTTTCACAAACAAAAGGAGGAAAAGATCCTCAGATTCAGTGAGGTTGCTCCCTATGGCGGATTCCTTAATAACTCCCAGGGCCCAGTTGGAAGAGTTATCTACACTAACTTCCCAGTAATGTTTCCCAGAGCTGAAGACTTGGTGGAGGGACTCTTCAGAATTCAAAACTGCATAGGGATGGTCGTGTCTAACATTGCTACCATGATCTTGATTCCGCATACCTTCATTGAAGGCAATCTCCAGCTCTAAAAACAGCACTCTAAAAACATCCTTAGTCATGCCTCGGAATAGCTTCACATACCAAATCCATAGGTGGATGAGTCTCCTCCTGTAAATTGTGCTGGTTTTCTTGAGTCTTTTCCCATAGAGCATGCATCTGCTTTGAAATCATCTCCCTCTGCTCCTCAGCAGCCCTTTCTATGGGATGGTGTTTGTAAGCCCTGTGCTCCTGAGACTGGGAGCAGCTCCTACAGATCAGGGCCCTGTCTACCTCACAGAACATCTGCTTGGTCTCCCTGTGTGTCCCACACATATATTCCTCAGAGCTCAGAAAAGCCCTGAGTCTGGCTCTTCTGGCAATGGCCACCAGGCTCCTCAGAACCACATTGGTTTTGAGGTCTCTCTGCTGGCAGGGTCCCCTGCACCCAGGGCACCTGGCTGGAGTCTGGGTCTCTTCCAAGCAGAGACAGAGACAAGGTTGACAAAAACTGTGCCCGCACTCTAGGGTGACTGGCTCTATGAAAGTACTCATACAGATGGCACAGCTCAGTTCCTTCTGGAAGGCCTCCAGGTCTTCATGCAAAAATGATCTCCAAGTTGTCACTTGCCTCAGTCCTGCAGCCATCATTGCTCAAGCCTGTAAACTCAGGTAGGTGCTTGAAAAACAAGCTGTTGTAGCACTATCTGCTCTGTAGTAGGGGTCCTTGAGATACCAAGGTACCCCAGCCTCTCCTCGGGCGGGCTCCACATAGTCTTCAACTTCAACTCTTCAAAATCTTGTTGCTCCTTCATAACTTCCCCCTTCCTGAAGCCTGATATGTCTGAGGGACCCTCATCAGCAGGGGTCTGGATGGCTCCCAGCATCTTGTCCTGAAACTCAGGTACCTTCATCTGCAGGAAGCAATAGCAGCTCCTGCAGCGCCATCTTCTTCTCCCTCTCCTCCTGGAAGAGCTGGTTGACACACTCATTTTTCTTCTGATATAGCTCATCCAGTACTTCATTCTGTTCTTTATAGAAATCTATGGATTTTCAATGGTGCTGAGAGGTTTTCACAGCTGGCTGCATCCATGTTGGAGTTTATCCACTTGCATCTGGTAGCCCACCATTTCGAGGCAGCTTGTGGATAAAGAAGTTCAGGGTATTCTTGGGCACTTGTGTGTCCTGCTTCCTATCCCATGGCTTCAACTCCTGGAGAAGAAACCCTACTGCTTCAGTTTTCTCTGGCTCTTGACTACTAGATTGGCCAGGCACCCACAGTAGGTCTGTCGCTCCTTCAGCTGCTGGCTGAGCTTCACCTTCTTTAATTCATCAATGGATAAAGATAAAAATCCCACCTGGTCTTTGGGTTGTCTGTCCTCTAGGACAGTCACAACAAATAGAGTCACCCCCTTTTCATTTTGCTAACTCCTCCTTCTCTAGTGAAAGCCAGAAAGCTCAGCTGGGGCCCATAGCTGCTCCTGATTTTGTCTGGTGGTTTTAAGGCACATCAAAAGTGTTGTGTAATTTTTGATGGGCCTTCTTGGTCCTCCAACTTTGTCCAGCAGCTGGGTCTACTTCTGCAAGTGTTGCAGCAAGGCCTCATTCTTTAAGGTCAGCTGCAAATTGTAGGCCCTGTGCTGTTCACAGGTAACTCTGAGCTCCTGAAGCTGTTCATGAAGCTCCTGAGATTCTGAGCCACTTGGATCCTTAACTCAGCCATCTTTTTCCATTCTTCTAACTTCTCCTTTTGCTGGTCCAGCTTCTTCCTCCACCTGCAGCTCTGAGTGCAGCACACTAGAGCTCCTCCTTCGCTTTCTTAGCCTGTGGAAGGCATCCTGCAGCTGCCCAGCTGCTTTTTGATCTCTAGGTTATGCAAAATTGTGCATCTCATGCCTCATGTATGTGTAAACTTCCCATTGTCTTGAAGAGCTCATGCAGATCCCAGGCCTTTCCCTGCTGCTCCAGTTAACACAGCCACTCCTGCTGCTAAAGATACTGGAGACTGAGGATCTAGTTTTCCTGCCTTTGACTGTAACACTGCTTCTCCCATTTCTCTTGCTACTTCTGCAACTAATAGATCCTGCCTGGCAGCTGTAGCTTGGTCTGAGGTGGTCCTACAGACTGCTGCTGGGAGGGCAGCTCTGCCAACTGCCTTTGAAGTTCTACCATGTTTGTCTCTAGGTCAAACACTTATCGCACCCATTGCTCTTTCTCATCTCTCATCTCTCAGTTGGTTCATCTTTGTCTTTCCTCATGGACCTCTCCACCTTCAAGTCCTCTGTAACATGGTCTCTCTCCAGCCTTAATTTGGTCATTAATTCTTTCATGGTCTCTAGCTTTCTCTCTAGCCAGGCCTGCTCTCCTATTACCTTTGTTTATTTATTTGTTGCTCTCTTGGGGTGAATAGGACTTCTGACATATTGTTAGTGATTCCAGTGTCAGAGGAAAGGACACTAGCAGAAAAGGAACCAGAGGAAGATTCTGGGCCTGCATAGTCTTTGGTCTCACCCTTGGTAGATTTACAGTCCCCAGTAGTGTTTGTTTTGAGGTTACCTCTGTTTTCAGTTTTCTTTTTGTTGGTTTCGTGGGTCCACCAGGACAATTCCTCTCCAGATACTCTTTCTGTAGTTTCTTGCCTAAAGAAAATTTTATTGTGCATGCGTGTCTGGTTTGATTAGATATCCCAGCACTGGGATGGGGAAGGTAGAAGGCCATATTCCCAGGCTTTATGAAATCACCTCTATTCTTGCAATCACCCACTTCCTACAGGATCTCTGAAATTCACCCAGTCACCACAGCACCTTTACTTCCTTCACTTGCTGGTAGTGGTATGAGCCAATAGAGGGAAATGCCAGTGGTACTAGGCAGCACAGAATGTGGGAGTGGCCTTGATTCTTGTATCTTATTGGTCAGCTAGAAACAGGTATGCATTGTGCGATCATTGTGATCCAGACACAGTGGGTGGAGTCACCATGAGACCTGCTCTTACAGTCCTCCCCCATCTACATACCTACTTGGGGAGCAGGGCAGCACCAGCTCCTTTTTGCCCTCCCCATCTAACCTGCCTACTTGAGCTGATAAGGAGGATTAGCTCTAGTTGGGTGCCTCCACAGTTGTACTGGAGACAGCTCAAGACAACACCTTCCATCACACAATTACAATCACCAAGTGATCCTAAGTGGATCACTTGACAGACCACTGTCATAGTCTATCTTTTGCTGGGACTATGGAGGGATCAGACCACAGAGCTTAGGGGATGAATGAGTGACAGACAGCAGGGATACTGGATACTGAATCATTTTCTGGTCTCTTTCCTCATATTACAACTTGGTCCACATATTTTTACATCACAAAAATACCCTCCAAATAATCCATCCAGTCCTCCAGACTGCCAGACTGTGCTAGTCTCACAATTCACTCACTCCTTACTGCAAGTTTCTAATCTGGTTCTGAATCTGTTCCCCCTACCTCCCAGGTCTCTATCCCACACCTAGTGTACCATGTTCCCATAAGAGAGAACAGGGATTGAAACAGCCTTTGTCTTGATATTAGAATAGGAAAGTGGCCAGGGCCCTTCTCTAATACACAGTTTGTTTGTGCTCCTCTATCTCACCTGGCCCCAACTGCAGCCAACTGTGTACTGTTAGTCCTGTGTACTAACCACATGTTTACATGTCTAATAACTATGTATGATTCACTAGTGACTATCATATTGAGCAGGCTTAGACATTCCATTAATTTCTTACTCTCAATTAAAGGATGGTTAAGCACAATTAGCTGACACTAAAATGCATGTTCTTGTTGCAGGTTTGAGTGTAAGTTAGAAAATACAAAAGTAAGATAGGTACTGGTGGCTCATGCCTAATAATCCTAGCTACTCAGGAGGCTGAATTCTGAGGATCTCAGTTCAAAGCCAGCACAGACAGGAAATTCCAAGACACTCTTATCTCCAATAACCCACCAGAAAACCACTGCTTTGTTTGTAGAGCACCTTCCTTGCGAAAAATGAACCCAGGGATAATGTCCAGGCTCTAAATTCAAGCCTCACAAACAAGAACAACAAAAATACAAAAAATAATCTGTGAGTAGTTTGCATAGAATAATATCTCATTTAATTCTGGTCTTTTTTGTTAATGGGTGTTTGATTACCAGAAATAGACTCTCCGAAAATTTTGTGAAATAAAGTTACACAGTTCTTGAGTTATAGAGCATTTGTAATCTGCATTTTCTTGTTGCTATTTTGAGAAAAAGCAATCTATGCTGTCAAACCAAAGTGTCTCCAACTTGCAGCAAGTTACCATTTGTTAACACACATTTACTGGAATAATTCACAGCTTAACGTCAAACTGTAACCATCAGCTGAGTTGTTCATAACCAGTCAGCTGTGTCAAGGGTATGATTCCTTACCAATGGAGTTAAAAGAACAGACTCTTTTTCAGACACAATGTTTACCACATTCCTTAAATCAGTCCCTGAGAGTCAATCAAAGAATGTGAGCCCAACCCCTACTGTGGCTCAGGGACATCACAAATCCTTATGTTAGGATAAAAAGCTCAAGGGCCACCCTGCCTGGCATGCCTGCTTGATTCTGGGTAGAGTGTCTAGGCTCCCTTCCTCACAGATCTAAACTGCCTTGGTGAGATCTCCTTTACTTCTGTGTGTCTATTCTATCAGGGTTAATATTTTACTATTTTGTTTTGACACTGGAGCATTCTGGGGGATAGTCTGCAATCTTCATTCTCTGGGATGGTGAGGCACCCTGTGAGGGAATATGATTGTCCTGCTACTCAGCTGCAACAAGGTGGGGGCTGGGGCAGCACCGGTGACATCTCATATCTGTGAATGAATCCTAACTCTTGGACATTACATGTGGATTAAAAATAAATCTCTAAAGCTGGACTTCTATGGCCCTGAACTCTGAAGATTATGGTTTGGATAATGGTTTGAAGCTAATCATTGATCCTCAGATCTCAGCCTCCTGAATAGTTAGGATAGATGGTGTAAACCACCAGCACCCAGATTTGCTCTTGCTTTCTTTGGTGTAATTGCTTTACAAAGTCTTATCTCATTTAAATCTGATTTCTTTCTGAGTTCTACTCTGAGCAGTACATTACAGATGGAAATTGCTCATCCTGTGTTTTCTTGGTCTTATTAAAACAAAGATTACTCTTCAGTAGATTTTTGATGCTGCTTACCAAGTACACCATTCCCTAGTCTACTTCATGAGTAATTATTATGTATTTAAAACCTTCCATAAACTACAGGAACCCTTCTAATTTCCTAGGTTAAAGTGTTGAATTATTGTATGTTTCCTTCCCTATATTTTCTTTTCCTTGTTTCTTTCTTTCTTTCTTTCTTTCTTTCTTTCTTTCTTTCTTTCTTTCTTTCTTTCTTTCTTTCTTTCTTTCTTTCTTTCTTTCTTTCTTTCCTTTGTTCTTTCTTTCTTTCTTTCTTTTTCCATCGTGGGTCTTGAATTCTGGGCCTGGATGTTGTCCCTGGTTTATTACAAAATGTGTACAGGAGTAAAATCTGTCTCATCATCTTTCATCCCCAAGTTCATGAAACATTCAGAAAAAATGAAAGAACACATATTTGGGAATACATTTTCTTTGTGTGTGGGTAGAAGTCTTATAACTTGAACTCAAAGCCTAGCCCCTCTCCTTAAGTACTTTTGCTCAAGTACCACTTGAATCACAGCTCCATTTCTAGTTTCTTTGGTGGGGAAATGAAAACATGATTCATAAGCATTTGGCTTTGTATGAGTAACCCCAAAATGACTTTAGTACATTCTTTATATATTTAATTAATTACTGCTGATGCGTCAATTGTGACTGATTCACTTTTAGTCCATTATGATGTTGTTCTGAGTGAGTTATAATAAAACACTAATGTGGATAATGTGGAGAGCCTGTGTTTTCTCACTGTTATGGAGGCTGAAAGTGAATTTCTCATGAGGATGAATATTTCTCTACCCTCACTAATATTGCTTTTTCCAGTTCCACGAAGATGGGTGTAAAAGATGACAATTAAGTTATGCTTTTGCTAAATTTAATTCTGTAGCAATTTTAAAAATCTAGACTTAAAAAAATGAGGAACAAGAGCTTGCAGAATACTTACAGATATGTATGGGATTACAGAGATAAGCAAAAACAGTACTCCGCTAGATATTTTGCAGGGTAAAATACAGGTAAAAATGATCCTTGTGGCTGTCTAATGCATTTGTAGGTACATAGAGTATGTTCAAACTTTCAGCCAAGACAAAAAGGATGTTGCCCAGTGTTTCAATGAAGCACTTAAATGCAAATTAAACTGGCTTTTGAAAAGGGATTAAAAATGGCCTACACTTTGTGAAAAATTTGGTAACTTGTGGGTAGTGGCAGGCCTCACAGACAAAGAAAAGTTTAAAAGGGAAAATTATCCTAAAGTTTATTTCAAAGCAGAAAAGATAAATTAGGATCACCAAATGATTGTTTAACCTAGTTTGCCATTATAGGTTTTTTGTAATAGTTTCCAAAACGCCCACAATAAAGGACAGAGGACTAGTTTGTCACATGGAATGTTGGCCCTTAATAATTTAAAGGTAAAACCATGCTTATAAATCCACTTCCAATGACCATCTTTTTGCTTTTAGTTGGAGTAAATATGCCCACAAGTAAAGATTCATTGATCTGAAAACTGGTGTCAAGCCAGGCTTGGCAGAGAAAGGTCCCTGTGAGATTGTCATCTCTAACCTGCCAGCAGAATGTTCAAAAGCAGAGTTGGTTTGGAGTTCAAAGTGGCAAAGTACTAGCCTTGATCTGGAGAGCTGAGGGACAATGCTCAAACCCTGAGTTCAAGTCCACCAACCGACCAAGGAAACTGCCAAAGATTCATTTATTTCCACATAGACAAAGGCATTCCTGGAACCCTGAAAATGGAATATGCAGAGGCAGTAAGCCACTTCTCATTGGATGGCCGAGATGGAATCAGATCCTGAAGTCACTTGTGCTTGTCTCTTCAAAGCTTGAAAAGAGTACGGAGGTCATGGGAAGATAGTTTGTAGGCATGCTTAATGCTCATGTTTGGCTAACTCAGCATGGACTTCCCAGTCATCTAAGATAGTGTGTAGTAAAAGCTAAAGTTGTAAAATATGAGGGATAATTTAAATACCAACCCACCTGTATCTGCTCAAAGTCCCAATTGGCAGTGAGTTTTGAGCTGGCCCAGATACATTAATTCATCTGCTAAGGAAAGAAAGTTGTGTGGACTTGAGATTAGGTCCCCTTTGAGATCTAACTGCCTACAGAGGCAGACATTGCTGCAACCAATACAGATCAGGCTCCTCATGCAGCCAGAAAAATGATTTTACAAACCAAAATGTTAAACAAGATATGATGCTACAGCCCCAAAAAGGGTCTGTACATCTGTTAAAAGTTAAATGTTGTATATAAGTGACTCTAAACAGGCTACCCAGATCCAAGGGATGGTACTTAGAATGCCAATCAGATGCTTTTGGTATTTATAGTAGCCTCTGAATGGTATTCTCCCCCTAGTCCATTATCTTCTCCCTTACCTAGTTGTCCAAAAGACACTAGACACCCCCTTTCTCCCTACTTACCTTATTAGGGGCTTATGCTTCAAATATTACTTTTCTGGCCCATGGCTAATGTGTGTTCTCCTATGCCATTCATGTTAACTGACCTTGGTACCTTGTCATAATTTTGCCTGATCTATTCAAAAGTCTCCTTTAACTGGATAACAATCCCCACCCAGGACACCACCTGGGAGCAAGTCATGACTATCCTGTTACTACAGGCAACTGGAGACATCATTTACATTGCCCTGCTGGACCCTAATGTCCCCAGCTCCAGTGACTCCTTCACCTCCCCAGCAGGAAGTAGCCAAAAGAGTCCATGACACCTGTTGACTCTGGTACCTTTAAATATCTCTGCTACCTCCTCTGGCTACTGTAATCCTAAAGTGGAAAAAGTCTTACCTCCCCCCTCCAGGATGTCAGGAGCCAGGAACCATGCCATGTCTCTTCTGGTAATCAAACCTTCCTGGCTTATTTCTCTCTTGGCTGATAATAACAATTTTTTGCCTGAACAGCAACTTTGCTTTTTATTAAATGTGTCTTGATATTTTAACTTTAAAAAATATGCATATAGGGCTCGGAAAGTGGCTCAGTGGTAAAAAATATGCATATATATTTTTGTAGATCATGGGGCATGAACTCTGGGCCTGGGTGCTATCCTTCAGCTGTTCTTTGTAGATCATGGGGCATGAACTCTGGGCCTGGGTGCTATCCTTCAGCTGTTCAGCTCAAGGCTAGTGCTCTACCATTTGATCCACAGCACTGCGTCTGGCTTTTTCTGTTCATGTAATGCTGAGGAATCAAACCCATGGCCTCATGTATGTGAGACAAGCACTCTACCAATGAACCATATTCCAAGCCGTAGAAAATGTTTTAAAAAATGGTTTCATCAAAAAACTTAAATAAAAACTTAGTAATTTAATGGAATTTTCTTGCACATTTAAACAACATTAAAAAATTGCAGAATATTTTACAAGATGAGGAATATAGATGAAGTAACATTGAGCAGTCTTCTGTGTAAATGTAGCATTCAGAAACTGTATGAAGGTATCTCTATACCAATAGCTCTTTTTTCCCATTTCTCAAGACTTTAGACAGAAACTTGAGCATGTCCCAACTGTTCAAAATTGTGAATCTCTTGGCTCTGAGTGACACTTGGAGTAGAAGGCAAGATTTTGTTCATCATATCTTCATGGTGCGAGGCCATCCTAGAATGTGCACATTGAACACCTGGCACCATACACACTGCCATAGGCCGTATTGTTTCAACAAATAAATCCCACAATCACAAGTTATTATAATGCTGCATATGAAATCATTTTAAAATGACAAAAATGAGAAGCAAGCAAAATGTACTTTAACTGATTGTGAAATTTTCAGGGAGATTTAAGGATATTGGTGACATGGAAAAATAATAAAATTGGATGTGAAGAAGCCCCATGGCTGCAGAGTTGCTAGAGCCTGTGAGCTGTGAGATCCAGGGACAAAATCTCAGCCTCACCCCTGCTTATGCCACCAAGACGTCCTAGAGACCAATGACTACCTGTCTTTCCTCCACCACCTATTCAGGACACAGAACATCCAGTCATGGATAGAAATGAGATGGTGCTGAGGGCCGAAGTGGCCAAGCAAGCTGAGCAATATGGTGACATGGCAGCCTGCATCAAGTCTGGAAGTGAGCAAGAAGTTGAATTACCTAATGAGGAAAGGAATCAACTCTCAGCTGCTTATTGGAACCCATAGGTCATCTTAGAGGGTAGTTTCAAGTATTGAGCAAAAGACAGAAGGTGCTGAGAAAAAGCAGCAAATCGTGTGAGAACACAGGAAGAATTGAGAACAAGCTAAGAGATATCTGCAATGATATACTGTCTCTTTTGGAAAAGTTCTTGATCCCTAATGCTCCACAAGCAGAGAGCAAAGTCTTTTATTTGAAAATGAAGAAAGACTGCTACCACATCATGTCTGAGGTTGCTGCTGGTGATGACAAGAAAGGAATTGTGAATCAGTCACTCCAAACATACCAAGAAGTTTTTGAGATCAGCAAAAAGTAAATGCAACCAATGCATCCTATCAGATTGTGTCTGGCCCTTAACTTCTCAGTGTTCTATTATGAAATTCTGAACTCCCCAGAGGAAGTTTCCTTTCTTGAAAAGACAGCTTTTGATGAAGTCATTGCTGAACTTTATACTTTATGTGGGTTATGTTACTTCTATTTTAATTTCTGTATTTCCCATGTGTTTTCTGTTTGCTTGTTTCAGATTAGGAGAGTAGAGCCTGTTAACATTTAGTGAGTTATCCATTTTTATCATGTGTGGCCAGTATGACGATGTGGAATTTTTAAACAAGTTATAAATGATTGGCATGTGCTTTGGTTCATGGTGACTTCACAAGTGCCAGTGTTGAAACTGATTCCATGTCTAAGTGAGGAAATCTTCCTACATATTGGTTTGTACTGGTGGAGAATAAGAGGGAAAATGGTTCCAGTCAAGGTGTAGTTATTGTGGGTATTATAAAGTTTTGGAGCACTGGTGGGGCTGTCACTCAAACAGATATTCCATGGCTTTTCCAAGTTACAATCATGTATTTCTGTGGAAGAGTCTATTTCAGTGAGCACACCTTTGAGTACAGCACCAGAAGTTTTCTTTCAGACAAAGTTGTGACCCAATTAACTCTGGATAAGGGCAGAAACGGTTCACATTCCATTATTTGTGAAGTTACTGGTATTTGCTCAAACTATTTTTGCTACACATTTTATTTGTATTTCAATGTTTTAGACAACCTAAAACTGATTTAAAAGTAAAGGTGTAGAAAAAATGAACTGCTTGGTATTGACAATTCGTGTATATTCAGCAAAGCCATAAACAAAAATCCCTATGTTTAGGAAATGGAAAGACTGGGAAAAAATTATATTAAGTTATTATATTAAAATTTATATTAAGCCCAAAGAAACTTAGGTCCCATAATTTCCCTTATTTGCAATAACTAGTATATGTCTGAGTCAAGCAGAAAAGGTCAGATAAATTGATGTTAGGGAAATGAACCCTAAGATATGTATTCAAATGTTTTTTTTTTCCTTCAGGTGATTGTTTCTAACACATTTACAATATTATTTCTTTGTTGCTTTGTATGTCCCTCCCCCATGTTATATCCTCTGCTATTTGAGATTGGTATAATTTGTGGAGGGGAAGGGAAAAAACAAATAGTTTAAATAGGGATATTGGTAGATCCATTGCAACAATGAGATGTTATGTGGAAGATGTTAGGTGGAAAAATGAACTTTACAACTTTGGTAGGGGGAGAGCAGGATTGGGTTGAGGGGCGGGGGGAGGATGGGAAGGGATGGGAAGGGGAAACAAAAGAGGAGGCTACAATGCTTGATAAGAAATGTACTCCTTATCTTGCCCATGTAATTGAACCCCTCTGTACGGTATTTTCACAATAAAAAAAATCCTATGTATTTAACTTGATTTTAGATTCTTTTTTCTTCTGTGATTTTTTTCTTTTTTGCTATGTGCTTCAAACACATGTGTTGTTAAAAAAAGACCAAGATAAAAGGGAAATAATATGATGGCCTTTTTTGTTTAATGTCTTTTGAAATTTTCATGAACAATCCAAGCATAATTTTTAAGAACACATGTATTAAGTTCATTTAAGTGGAATAAAACATTTTTGAATGGACTTTTCAACTACTTTCTCTATTATTTTTCATGTAAATCATTCTTTTGAGTTTGAATCTCCTCTATGGAAATTGTACATTATTAGAACATTGTTCATTAGTCCCTTTTGGCAGGGAATAGGCTTTTACCGAGTTAAAGTACAAAGTTTATCATAACAAAAAAATTACTTATGTAACTACCAAACACCTCCCATATTCCCCATTCTCCTCGCACCTCAAAAACAAAAGTGTTTTTTTTTCTCCTTTGAGGAGTGGAAAATTGGCCATATGACATTGAATAGCATTAACTGTAAATTCTATGCTTCCTAATCAGTTTTGGTTTTTCAGAACTTCTTGGTACAGTTTGCCTTCGATTTTTATCATTCGGTTTGTCAGGTGCATAGGATTTCCTTCTTTTTTTAGCCTTCTGCCTTGTCACTTTTCTTGGTGGCTGTGTACTTTGGAAATGGAAACATGATCTTTCTGGCTCTACATACTCTCTAAGATCCTTTGGTCCTTTGCTTGCATCCCATAAACTATTTCCAACATCCTCTACTGCAGCACATCTTACCTTACTTGATGAGATTGTGTATATCTTATAAACTCTATCCCAAATGGTCTGTCTGTCATTTTTGCCATTAAATGTTTCTTCTCCCAATAATGATGAGGCTGTTATACCTAAATATCATCCTACAGAATATTTCCTTGTTACTTAACAGAAAACAGCGAACAAAAATGCCATTTGAAAAGGTACATTTGTTTTTTCTTATAAAATGTAAGATCCTCTAGAGCAGGGGCAATATTTTCTGTATGTTCTATTGTGCCTAGTACAATGTAAATGCTCAATAAATACTGATGGTTTGAGGCAAGAAAAAAAATCTTCCTTCTTTATTTGAAATACCAGCTAAACCAATTACTATTCTTGAGTTTGATATTGCTTTAAAATAAAAGTTTACAGTTATGTTGAAGATAGTCAGACATAGAAACATACATTTATATTTATTTATATAAACACACATATATATTGCTTTGGTGTAAGCAGTAAGATTACATTTACCTAACTTAAAATATAAAATCAATGCTATATATAAATCAGTACAAATTCACCCAGTCAATTGAATCCACCCAGATTCCTTCATAAAACCCGTAAACTTATCAGATCTTTTGCACAAGTGTTAGCCCTTCTAGCTAAGCTCATCTCAGAAGAAGCCATGATGGAAAAGAACCCAAGAGCGATATCAGGCACATAAAAGAGGTTAGATCTATTTTCAAAGAAGGGATATCAGTAAAATTATTAAATTATTTGGGATTGAAAACCAAAGAAATGAAGATCTCTACAAAGAAGGGGACTAAAAAGAAAGGAATTTAGTTCAGTCATAAACTGAAAACACAGTTCACCTTGATAGGAATAGCTTCTCTGACATATCAGCACTGTCAGTAATTATTCCTAGTTCCACATTTGGTATTTGGGCTTCTCTCTGAAAAACATGGGGAGGTTATTTATGTAACAAAATAATCTCTTTTACTTCACTATCTATGCAGTGAGTGTTAATAGTTTTCCAAAGGACCTTTTGTGGTCACTAGGCCCCAGATGTAATATAAATAACAAGACTGATGTTCTTATAGGTAATCAAACTGAGTTCCATCCATTTGTAGGGTCTCAAGTAAGTTAGGAAGGAGAGAAATTAGAGAAGCCATTGCATTAAGAAAGTAACAACTAACACATTGAAAATATGCTTGTAGGGTCTTTTTTCAATTTTTAGCCTTTCCCTATAAAACTGTGTTAAGTCATAGGACGATGAGAATTTTTCAATTACAAAAATCATTTAGAGGCATGGACCTATTTTTGGTAAAGAAATAATGCATTTGCAGGACTGGAATTGAAAAAAAATATGAAAGGAATTGGGGTAATAATGGAGCTTCCTGTTTTTAATTCCTCTTGCAGGACTTGAGAGCTTGAATGATCCTCCCTGCTCAGGCTTAGAAGTTGCTGGACTATAGTTGTATCACTGGGCCTAGAAAGATTAGGCCTACACATTTATTTTGAGAAGAGCTCCTAGGGAGCTTAGGAAGTTAGGAATTCTCTGGTGATGCTGCATTATCAGTAAAGGAACTGTGTTGTCCCAAATGATGCCTGAGAATTCCTGACTGTGGCAAATGCCAGAGGTCAGGACACAAGCCTCGTTTCTAGAAGTAGCCCTGACTCTTCCCACACTCAGGACCTGGGATAACAAAGATTTATTCCAAAGTCTAATGGGTAACACCTGGGAAGACAATATGACTTAGCTTAGAGTGATTGAGAGGAACTTTTAGGATCATAGAAGAGGGAGGAATTCACACTGGAATAGGGCATGCAAATGGAAAGACAAAAACACACTGGTTTGGCCCAAGCCATCAAGCTTCACAGAGACTCATCCTTCACTTCACACTTGCACCTCACCCACATTTCCCCGATCTCCCCAATCCATCATCAGTTTGAACAGTAATGGTGGTGAGGTGCCTGCTCTAAGACCACTCCTCCCACCCACAGGATTTTTTTCACTATTTAGCTGAACAAATTTTTAAAGAAAAGTTAATGGGAACACCATGAGTTGAAGCCACAGTAGCAACAATGAACATCAAAGAAAAGTAAAGAACCTTAAAGGAAAGGAAAACTTGGGAAACAGCCAAAAACTACTTAAGATTTCAAAAATGGAATTTGGGCATTTCTGGGAAATTGTTAGATTTTTTAAAAAACTTAATTGGTGCAAGGATTTGGCTGTATATATAGCAATTTCTGTTACTTTATTGCAGTGTATACATTAATCATGAAAAATGTTCCAAGAATCCGTTTAGTGCTTGCCAATACCTTTTTATATTGAACAGGGAGCTATTCCAAAATGTAAAGAAATCAGATATAATTTACATTCAACAGAACTTATCTTTTAAACAGAAACAGAAAGAAAAGTTTCATAACCTCTGCTACATTAGTAGATCTAAGAATTAAAAAGCCAACTTATTTCATGCTTCCAATACTTGTCCATTTCTCAGATAGTCTAACAATGTTTCAGGAGACACACAGTGATTTTCATTAAAAAAAAAAAAATAAAAAAACTCACCTATGCTCATGTGAAGCTGGAGAAAACCTCCCCATGCATCCATGCAATCCTAAGATAAAGGGCCTAGAACTGGTGGAAACCTACTTCCTCTTAGAGTGGCAAGATGCATTGTGGGAATTGTAGTCTATGTTACAGCACAGATCCTTTGAAAGTGCAGGGTTTTTATTTTTTCTCAAAGCAGGGCAAAGATCCTTCTGCGCATGTGCCTCCCCACCCACTGTGGGTATTTTCAGCCTGCAAATTCCAGTTTCATTCCCTTTGCCTTGCTACTGGGAGTTTTCTCTTCAGTGAAGCTTGGGAGGTGTAACTTGAAAGGATCTCAGGCTGCAGAACCAATAACAGGTAGGAACTGTGAGCTGGATGCAAAACACAAGGCAAAATTGATCCTCCACATGTTCCTCCAGCATGAGGCTAATGATATGTTCAGAGCTCAAGAGTTTGTGCTGCCACAGCCCTTGTGGCTCCAGGTGCCAGAAACTGGCTTGCAATGTTCTGACAGCAAGTTGGGTGGTTCTCCAGAATAGGAGAAAGTGTGCATTTATATTTCCATGACGGTGAAATTCTTCAGTTAACACATGTGATTTTATTATCTTTGCCCAGGTGTAAGATGAGCATGGTGACAATTGTAGTAAAATTGTGAGGTCTGTGCCTGATTTCTGTACGTTTATATTGCAGTTGTTTTGGGGGGTTCTGTGTTGTTTCTCCTAGAGGTGTCTCTGCTCTTCTCCTACATTGTTAGCTTTCTTAGTACTCCTGGCTTTAGTTCACAAATGTTTGTACTAGGCCTTTTTACTAGGAACAGGTATACATGAGATATTACAGTAGTGTGTGATGGTCCTGTTTTTTTTTCTTTCTGTTAAGCAATGAAGCCTAGCAATGTTTGAAGGAGGATACGTTGTCAACTCTGACAAGCCCTACAGAGTAGAGGCAGAAAGGCAAAGGAAGGGCAAAAGGTTTTCAGATTCCTTGCTTTAAGCAAAGATTAGTTCTACTCCCTAGAGCACAAGACTCAGGTGGTACTATTTGCTCTAACACTCTCAATCACTTGATGCTGTTGGAAGGTTTATACTAACTAGTAGGAGGGGAAATGAACTTGCCTGAGGAATCAGTCAGAACCTAGTTCTCAGAAGGGACATGGAGCTGTGGTTTGTGGAGGAGGAATTATTGTCACAAGTGAATGTATCTATCTCTGTTCTTACTAATTTATTCAGCCTGTTCACACGATCAATTCTTGTACATGATCTCTCAAATGTCTCACCTGTGGATATACTGATAGTAGCCTTATAGCGTTGGTTTTTACCTGCAGTTAAGAAAGTGTTTGTCATCGAGTGTTACAGAAGGAAATTAAAGTACTGTGTCTTACTCAAAGTGGTATGTTTTTTAAATGTAACATATAACATAGTTTTAGGTAGTGTTCTCCATTTTATCTCAATCTTCTCAAAGAAGTATTATTTCACTTAAGAAAATCTTCATGGGAATTGAAGTCAATGAAGCTTGAACATTCCTTTAAAATATGTTAGTGAAACATGTTGATCCCTTTTTATCCTTTGCACTTCTTATGGATTTTCCTAGCATAAAATTTTACTAACATGGATATTCTCCACTTTATCTGTTCTTGACAAGTTACAATTTCTCCACTAGATTAATGAGCCTATTTTACATCATTTAAAATAGACTGCCTAAATATGTATTCCAAAACAATTGTTCAATAGAATTTAAATACAATACAATAAAATGCTCTTTTTTGTGTGCTAGACCTGGTTCTTGGGCTCAAGCACTGGACATTGACCCTGAGCTTCTTTTGTTCCAGCCTAATGTTCTACCACTTAAGCCATATCTCCACTTTTAGGTATTTTAGTAGTTTATTGGAGATCAGTGACTTTCCTGCCCCAGCTGGCTTCAATCTGTGGTGCTCAGATCTCAGACTTCTGAGTAGCTAAGATTACAACCATGAGCCACCAGAGCCCAGTTACAAAATAAACTCTTTTAAATATAGATTATGTTTGTAATAAAATAATATGAAATAGAAGACTTTAAATTTAAAGGAAGATAGTCTAAATCCCAAAACAAGAAGAAAATATCCCAACCTGAAATCTAGAACAATTGTCGTTTTGAGTATTTGAATGTGGATAATTAGCCTACAGAAATTTCTATGTAACATTTAAAAGTAAGAAGCCATTCTTGTGATGTGGAACAATCCAAAATGAATGTGCAAATATTGCTTTTCAGTGATTCATATTGTTCCTTAGCACAAACGACCTAACTGAAGTTTACAGAGTAGGTTTTCATATTTCATACATATCACTGTAAAGTTTATGTTATTTTATATTAAGAGTTTCTAATCCACGTAGTTGTGTAAAAAAGAAAAACTCTGGATAGTAGCATTTCCTGTGTAAAAACCAAACAATCAATATAAGAAAAAGCATATGAGTTTTTATCTTTTTATTTTTATAAGTCTGCATTTTGGGGTGTCCTCTGCTTAGAATTTTGTGTTAGTATTATTTGTGCAACATAAGATTTTAATCTTCTGGTTCTTTAGCTGTGATATTCTGTCACTCCTATGCTTAATATATCTTGTTACGTCTTCATTAAGCCCTTTATCTCAAGGAGAATGGCCACAATTCTTCATATGATTGTTTAGGAAACTGAGCATTAGGGACTTCTCAAAACTTTATTTACATAATCCTTACTGATTATGTAAAGTAGGCTACCTGACAAATTTCAAGTTATTGCTCAAGGGTGCTCCAAGTACTTGGATGCAGGGAAATGTGCCATTTGAAAACCATTACTGAAATATTATAATACAAGTAATATGTATTGTATATATTTTCTTGTATAATTTAGTGGAAAAAGTATTGAGTTATAACCTATATTCTTTCCATGGAGTTTAAATGTATAAATGAATAAGATAGAGTGCAAAAGCTCAATGGAGTCCTAGGATCCATTTTAATTAATAGAATAATAGTTCATACAACCATAAATGTATTTCATTAATAACTAGTGGTATTGAAAGTTTGGATATTTGTTTTAATTATTCAATTATTTTTAGGAACCTTAGTTTT